>NW_021211492.1:0-2943 GCF_002162155.2 Triticum dicoccoides | reverse complement strand
GGAATTCACATGGTGATTCTCTTTATAACATACCCTCCCGTTATTAGGGAGCTATATTAAATAATCCATTTTCGGAATCACCCATGAACACACTTGCAGAATAATTCCATGTATTTTATACTTCAAGTTTGGTCCCCAAACTTTGCCAATAATTTCTTTCACCGTTTTCTCGTTCTCCAAAAAAATTCCGAACATTTTGGACTCTCCAAAAATGTTTTCCTAATTCAAACTCATTTGAATCACATTCAAATGTGTTCTAATGCAATCCTTCCAAACGGTGCCAAATGTATTTTTCTTGGATCAAGCTCCTTTTTACGAGTATAAGAAAAATTGGCGCCCTGCACAAATTCTTCTCCTATCTCTCTCTACATTTCTTATCTCTCGGTTTATTTGTTAAATCAGGAATTAAAAAAGTATTTTAGAAGAGGGAGAGAGAGAGCCCAGCCTGGCCACTTGGGCCTCCTGCGGCCCATTTGGCCCAAGGCTTCTCGCAGCCCAACCAGCGCTAACCCTAGATGGCCTGAGGCCCAGCCAACCTCCCTCTCCTCCCGATCCTATCTTCCTCGAGCGCCGCCACCAGTCTTCCCGACCCCGCGCTCGTCTCCCTTGCCTGGCGCTGCCCCTCTCCCCTACGCGCTTCCCCGATTCCTCCTCGTCCACTCCTCGAGCAGCTACACTAGACCCGCGGCGAGATCTCCTCCTCCCCATTCGTCCTGCTCGCCGGGAGCCCGAGTCTCTTGGGTTCCCTGTTCGTTTGCTGCGATGTTTGGCCGCCGTGCCGCAATGTTGCAGAGCCACCAGCTTCGTCCTTCGCCTCCCCCGGCTCCTCTACCTCGCCGCGGATCAACGGCAGTCGCGCCATGGCCTTCCTCCTCCCACGCCCTGCTTCTCGCCGATGAACACGACCAGCACCCGACCCCCTGCGCTCATCTCAACGGCCGGACGGCCACCTCGCCGGCGACCAGGCGCCACTCCACATCCGGCATGCCCCTGCTCCCTTTCTCCTCCTCGCTGTTGCTCTGCTCCGCACCGGCCAAGTTCTGTTGCTGCTCGCCTTGCTCCTCGTGCCCCGCTCTTGCCTCTGCTATGCAGGCCCCAAAGCTCCTTTGCTTTGCTACACGCCCATGGCGTCATTGGCGCTCGATCCTTGCCATGCTCACTGATGCCGCTGTTTTTCCCCTTTCAAATGAACGAGCAACGCCTTTGGGGTTTTCGCCAAGTTCTTTTTCCGGAGACCTCTTCAAGACCAGGATACGCCAAGACCTGTTTGTGGATTTCGTCAAGTTCGAGCTTTGCCTTGCTCATTTTGGGACGCCAAGACCTGTCTGTGGATAAGCTTCGTTGAACGAGGGCTTTTGCCTTGCTCATTTTGGGACGCGCCAAGTTCCTCTTCGGAAGCACTACGTATACATGATGACACGCCAAGTACATCGAACCGTGTACAACTACCGTCGCCGAAGGCCGTCGAGTGAACGTCTACCCACGTCATGTATTTGACCAAGTTCGATGACGACCTTCGAAAAACTCGGATTCGCCGAGTTTTCACTACCATCGCCGTGGATCCGACAAGATCGCGAGTACGACTATTTCCTATGACGACCTTGTACCACCACCGTCGCGAGAACGCCTACTTCCGCTACGAACTCGAACCGACCCGTTTGCACGCTTCGAAGGTATAACCCTGAGACGACGTCCGTGAACGAATGCGTGCGATGTTTGAGATGCTTGTATTTGCACTGTGTCCAATTTGTCACTCGTTTCCTTGTCGCCAACTCGTGGGACACCTGGTATCCGGGAGCGCCCCACAATCTTCTGCACGCAACCGCACACTTCTCCTTTGCATCGCTATCTCAATCGAGTTACGGGAACCGGAACGCTGCCGTGGCACCGTTTTCGTTATCGTTGTCGTGGCACCCCTTTCCTTTCCACCACGGTGACAAATGCTTCATAATGCTCTTATCAACTTTTATTAAAAATTGCTTAAACTTGCACATGTCATCCGCATCATGATAACAACATTAAGATGGTTTAAATTGTTGTTTGCGTTAATTTACTAATGCATATGGGGATTTACCGGATTTGTTGTTTGCTATATCCGGCCCCATTTAAATTGTTTAGATAGATAATCCCTTTATGTTTCACCTCTTGACATGCTTAACAACATTTAATATTGTTGGGTACATAACCGAGAGAGAACTAAATAATTGATGTGGTGTTCCGTCAATATGCAACCCGTTGCATATTGAGCTCCACTTAATTTGTAGGATTGTTTGTGCACTTTGCCATGCCATGCATACTTAAACCAGACATGCATCATACTTGATTGTGCATCATGCCATGATTATGTGATGGTTGTTTACCATGATTGTTTGCTTCTTTCCGGTGTTGCTTCTTCGGGTTGGTTCCGGTAACGTCGTGTTTGTGAGGAACCGTTCGACTACGTCCGTTTGTCTGCTTCATGGACTCGTTCTTCTTCCTTGCGGGATTTCAGGCAAGATGACCATACCCTCGAAATCACTTCTATCTTTGCTTGCTTACTTGCTCGCTCTTTTGCTATGCCTATGATGCGATACCTACCACTTGCTTATCATGCCTCCCATATTGTTGCACCAAGCCTCTAACCCACCTTGTCCTAGCAAACCGTTGATTGGCTATGTTACCGCTTTGCTCAGCCCCTCTTATAGCGTTGTTAGTTGCAGGTGAAGATTGAAGTTTTGTTCCTTGTTGGAACATGGAGATGTTGTTCCTGGTTGGAACATGTTTACTTGTTGGGATATCACAATATATCTTATTTAATTAATGCATCTATATACTTGGTAAAGGGTGGAAGGCTCGGCCTTATGCCTGGTGTTTTGTTCCACTCTTGCCGCCCTAGTTTCCGTCATATCGGTGTTATGTTCCCGGATTTTGCGTTCCTTACGCGGTTGGGTTATAATGGGAACC
>NW_021211491.1:0-1268 GCF_002162155.2 Triticum dicoccoides | reverse complement strand
TTGATGTGGTAACTAACCCCTCTGCTGAGGATACCACTGCTATTGCTGATGAGAATGCTAGGTTGAAGACACTGCTTGAAACAGGGATGTACAAAAGTCTCAAAGGGCATCAGACACTATGTGATGTCCTCAAAAGGCAGATCCTGAACCGAAACCCTAGGAAAGAGGGTGTTGGGTTCGAAAGGAAAATGAATGCTGATGGCTCTTACTGGAAACCTGAGCAGTACCCCAAAACCACATGGGTTGCTGCAAAGGAACCTTCAGCAGATCCATCCACCCTATCTGGATTCACTTGTGCTAACCCCATTGTTATTGATGAATCCTTTGATGCAAACTATAAACTATTTAAGAATCAAAATGGTGAAGTGTTTGCTAGGTATATTGGTACTAACTGCTGGAATGGACCGCCTATGAAGAAGATCTAGGTGCTGAAAAGGTGTTTGGAGAATCTTCCTATGAATGTCATCATGACACCACAGGTGAAGAAGACAAACCCCAGACCACATGCTTCATACGGTCCAAAGGCTTCATATAGGCAAAGGACTCACCTGAGTCACACTAACGCAAATGTTTTGCGGGGAAGCCATACTCAGGCCTATGAATATGAGCGCGGTTCATCAAACCGCCATGTTCATAAGACCAAGAACTATTCTACTTATTCTTATGAGTACTATTGTCCACCTGCAAGACTTTTTGCTAGGGCTCCAAAGCCAAAGTTCTCAGATGCTGCACTTAGACTCATTGCTTCGAAGCCACCCTTGAAGATGTGGGTGGCTAAGAAAGCTTAACTCTCTTTTGCAGGGAAAGGTCTCTAGCCGAAAACCAAAATCGTCTGACACTATTGCTGGGGACCTTAAACATCTTGTAGGGCGCAAGATCAAATGCCCAAATGGTTTTATTATGTACTTTGTTCCTAAACCGCTTGCAACTTGCCCTATCAGTCCTAATCTCGATCTAAACTTTAATAATCCACTGGTTTGTCAAATGTTTTGCTTCACAATTCTCTTCGTGAAGCCTATCCCCCTAACTGCACTGTAGGGTACGACACCAGCTGCTTCAGAATGGATTATTGATAGTGGGTGTACAAATCACATGACTGGCAAGCGAAGTCTTCTCATGGACTCAACTTTACGTCCATCTGACAAAAGTCACATCACATTTGCTGACACTGGTAAAAGCAAGGTATTGGGTCTAGGTAGAGTTGCAATCTCAAAGGATCAACACATGGATAAAGTCATGCTTGTTGAATCCCTTGGTTTCAACTTAAT
>NW_021211490.1:0-2229 GCF_002162155.2 Triticum dicoccoides | reverse complement strand
TAATGGGATTGCAGAAGTGTGATCCCACCCTCATTATCTCTCAGTAGCTTGATGTTCAAGATAACATCAGCCACACCAAGGTCTTTCATCTCAAAGTTCTGAGATAGAAACGATTTGACCTCCTCAATGACTTTGAGGTTTGTTCCGAATATCAGTATGTCATCAACATACAAGCACAGTATAACTCCTTCGCCCCCACCATGGCGATAGTATACACATTTGTCAGCCTCATTAACAACGAAACCAACAGATGTCAGAGTTGTATTAAACTTATCATGCCATTGCTTAGGTGCTTGTTTCAGGCCATATAAAGATTTTATCAACCTACACACCTTTCTTTCCTGACCATCTATCACAAAGCCATCAGGCTGTTGCATGTAGATTTCCTCCTTTAGCTCTCCATTTAGAAAAGCCGTCTTAACATCCATCTGATGGACGAGAAGACCATGTGAGGCCGCCAACGAGAGTAATACTTGAATGGTGGTCAGTCTAGCCACAGGTGAATAAGTATCAAAGAAATCTTCCTCTTCTTGCTGGTCATAGCCCTTGGCCACAAGCCTAGCCTTGTACTTTTCAATCGTACCATCGGGCCTAAGCTTCTTTTTGAACACCCACTTACATCCCAGTGGTTTGCAACCATAGGGACGGTCAGTGATCTCCCATGTCCCGTTAGCCATGATGGAATCCATCTCGCTACGGACCGCATCCTTCCAGTAGTCAGCTTCTGGAGAGGCATACGCTTCTGAAATAGAAGTGGGAGTATCATCCACGAGGTACACGAAGAAATCATCACCAAAGGTATTTGCAGTCCTTTGTCTCTTGCCCCTACCAAGGGTTTCCTCGTCATCCTCCTCGGGATTTTCATCATGTGTTTGTTCATAATATTCCATAGGGATGGCAGGTTCAGGAGTCTCCTCAGATTCCTGTCTAGAAGTGCTTTGCATATCTCTCATAGGAAAAATATCCTCAAAGAATGTAGCATCCTTAGACTCCATAATTGTACCGATCTTCTGGTCAGGTACCTCAGATTTCACTACTAGAAATCTATAGCCAACGCTGTTCTTAGCGTAGCCCAAATTAATGCAGTCCACGGTCTTATGTCCAAGCTTACGCTTTTTGGGGATCAGCACGTTGACTTTCGCCAAACATCCCCAAGTGCGCAAGTACGAGAGTGTCGTCCTTCTCTTTGCCCATTTCTCATAGGGAGTGATCTCACTATCCTTTGTCGGAACTTTATTCAGGACATGACATGTCGTCAATATAGCCTCCCCCCACCATGCCTTGGATAAACCCGATGTATCTAACATGGCGTTAACCAAATCAGTTAGAGTACGGTTTTTCCGCTCGGCAACCCCGTTTGACTGGGGTGAATAGGGAGGCGTCCTCTCATGAATAATGCCGTGTTCCGCACTGTGACGCCCCCGATTCAATCGTACACTAATCATGCACGCAAATGTGTACGATCAAGATCAGGGACTCACGGGAAGATATCACAACACAACTCTACAAATAAAATAAGTCATACAAGCATCATAATACAAGCCAGGGGCCTCGAGGGCTCGAATACAAGTGCTCGATCATAGACGAGTCAGCGGAAGCAACAATATCTGAGTACAGACATAAGTTAAACAAGTTTGCCTTAAGAAGGCTAGCATAAACTGGCATACAGATCGAAAGAGGCGCAGGCCTCCTGCCTGGGATCCTCCTAAACTACTCCAGGTCGTCGTCAGCGGGCTGCACGTAGTAGGGGCACCTCCGGTGTAGTAGGGGTCGTCGTCGACGGTGGCGTCTGGCTCCAGGGCTCCAGCCTCTGGTTGCGACAACCAGAAAGAAAGGAAAAGGGGAAAAAGGGGGGAGAAAGCAACCGTGAGTACTCATCCAAAGTACTCGCAAGCAAGGAACTACACTACATATGCATGGGTATATGTGTAAGGAGGCCATATCAGTGGACTGAACTGCAGAATGCCAGAATAAGAGGGGGATAGCTAATCCTGTCGAAGACTACGCTTCTGGCAGCCTCCGCCTTGCATCAAGTAAAAGAGAGTAGATTGAAGTCCTCCAAGTAGCATCTCCAAGTAGCATCTCCAAGCATAATCCTACCCGGCGATCCCCTCCTCGTATCCCTGAGAGAGAGCGACCACCGGTTGTATCTGGCACTTGGAAGGGTGTGTTTTATTAAGTATCCGGTTCTAGTTGTCATAAGGTCAAGGTACAACTCCAAGTCGTCCT
>NW_021211489.1:0-1304 GCF_002162155.2 Triticum dicoccoides | reverse complement strand
TTCGAGGTTGACGAGAAGGCTTATCTTCGGGTCACCCCTCTGAAGGGAACCCATCGTTTCGGTATCAAAGGCAAATTGGCTCCTCGTTACATTGGACCTTTTCGCATTCTCGCCAAACGAGGAGAAGTTGCCTACCAGTTGGAACTACCTCCGCACCTCTCCAGAGTCCACGATGTCTTCCACGTTTCTCAACTCAGGCGTTGCTTCTCGGATCCTATCCGTGAAGTGGACCACGAAACGCTTGATCTCCAAGATAATCTTACATATCGAGAGTACCCCATTCGTATCCTCGATCAGGCCGAACGTACCACCCGACGTCATAATATCAAGTTTCTCAAAGTTCAATGGTCGCACCATTCTGAGGATGAAGCAACCTGGGAAAGGGAGGATCGTCTTCGACTTGAGTATCCCGCCTTCTTCCCGGAGGAACCCAAATCTCGGGACGAGATTGTTTTGAGTGGGGGTGAGTTGTCACACCCTAGCTAGTCATGCATCAGAATGTGTGCATCATGTTTAAAATTCCATTTAATTTGAAATGGGGATTTGTGAAACCCTCAGAATCATTTTTGAAAATGATCCAATAAAAATTTCTCCAAAAAGGTCCAAGAAAATGCTCATGTTGCTCTCTGAAAATATTGGACAGAGATAAAAATCAAACCAATATTTTTAAGAGCTCATAGGTATTTATTTTGGGCATTTGGAATTAATGCCTAAATATTTGCATTGGAAATATATTAGTTATATATATTAATATATGTCCAAATATTATGCCAATTATAAAGGAACTCTGGAATAATATATCTAGCTCCTGCAAAATTTGGCATAAGGTAAATAAATGATTTAACATTTTATTTAAATCAAAACAAATGTCAGAAATTAGAAAACAGAAAAATAAATAAAAGGAGGAGCTTACCTGGGCTCCTCCCTGTGCAGCCCAGCCAGCTGGCCGGCCCAGCCAGCAGGCGGCCCAGCCCGCCTCCCTCCTCTGTCGTCTTCGTCCTCGACAGAGGGAGGGGAGTGTGGCCGGCGCGCGCGCGCGCCACCGCGCCACGCCACCTGCTCGCCTGCCTGCCTGCCCCTCCCCTCCTCGTCTCGATGCCCCGGACGACGCCACGCCCTCCCCTGCTCTCTCTCACTCTCCCTCGGTTCTTCCCCTCCTCTCCCTCGCTCTCTCTCTCACGGCCGAACACCACCATCGCCGCCGTCCGCCATAGCAGCCGTCACCGGCCACCCCTCGCCCCTCCGCTGAGCTCAGGAGCTCCGCCGCGACCCCCTCTTCCTCCCCACCAAGCCAAGCCCCTCCG
>NW_021211488.1:0-1172 GCF_002162155.2 Triticum dicoccoides | reverse complement strand
TCTCCACCAAATCGATAGTTATCATCTCATCGAAAGATCGGGACCCTCGCCTCTATCAAGTGGTATCAGTTTTCAGGTTGCTCGGTGAGAATTTCCAGTTTTCCTAGATTAGATTTATTTTCTTACCTATTGTCCAAGAAAAAGCCACAAAAAAAGAGTTAGATCTATTCATCCTTGGTCCAAGCCAGTCTGAGCCTTTGCAATTTTCTTTTCATTGCTTGCATAGTTGAATTATCGGTTGCATCGTCGTGTCGAGTTGCTGGTCTTAGTGTCTAGTTCGTTTAGAGTTTCGAGTTCTGTTCACATTAGTCACGCCACCGCTGCATCATTATCTCTTCCGCTGTCCACCACCCATCCATCAATTTCCACCACGTGCTACCCACCATTCATTGTCATAATAATAGTTGAGATCGTTCACATCTTCACTTGATCCAATCTGCATCTTATCTAGTTTGTTTTGGAAAGAGGGAGAAAAAAAGAGAGAGAAAAAAAACGAGAGAAAAAAAAGAGAAAAAAAAGTCAGAGAAAAAAAGGAGAGAAAGAAAAAAAAAGTGCGAGAAAAAAAAGAGAAAAAAAACAATATTCGGATCTTTTTAGACTCAATCTCGTAGTTGAATTCGGATTGGAATCTGTTTTGTGCACTGTTCAGTAAAACAGCTTGGCTGTTGTTTCACATCATTATCTTTACTGCCGTTGTGATCTTCACTTATATCTTGCTATCCAGAGCTACTTAGTATCCTTCATTGATGCTGGTTGTGCTACGACGTGACCTCATTAGTGTTCTAGGCTCGCGTCTCTAGTTCGGTCTAGCCTAGGACCAGCACAGTACCGTCGTTGAGCGTTTATTCAACATTGCATCTTTGAATTGATTATTGCTAATCTTTTGCTACCATATATAGCCAACCCAGCTCCACATATTTCTACACCGTGTATACGTACGCTCCCCTGGCAATCGCTTTACTCAATATTCGGAGTTACTTGACACCGCTGGTTGCCGATCACCGCCTGCTGCATGGTAAGAACTTGTAAGACATTGATATTTGCTTTACTGTGAGCGTTTTACCACCACATCCTAGTAGTTATAGGAACATTATTTTTGGGTTTTGTTTCTTGTTCTACTAATCATGACAGGATCCAGAGTCAATTCATGGGCTTTGTCGATCGCGGGAGAC
>NW_021211487.1:0-946 GCF_002162155.2 Triticum dicoccoides | reverse complement strand
TGTAACGCCCCAGATATACTTTCCATATTTGTATCCAACTCTTGCCGTCTCCGGCGCTAAGTTATATTTATTTCTCGGGTTTGGGTCTTTGTCTCCGTGTGTTGTTTTTCTTTTTCGTGCATCTCTTATCATGTCTTCACGTGCATTGCATTTGCATACATGTTCATCTCATGCATTCGAGCATTTTCCCCGTTGTCCGTTTTGCATTCCGGCGCTTCGTTCTCCTCCGGTGGTCATTTCTAGTCTTCTTTCGTGTGTGGGGTTTAAACATTTCCGGATTGGACCGAGACTTGCCAAGCGGCCTTGGTTTACTACCGGTAGACCGCCTGTCAAGTTTCGGGTCATTTGGACTTCGTTTGATACTCCAACGGTTAACCGAGGGACCGGAAAGGCCTCGTGTGTGTTGCAGCCCAACACCCCCCAAATTTGGCCCAAAACCCACCAAACTCTGCTCCATCGTCTCGGTCGTTCGATCACGATCGTGTGGGCGAAAACCGCACCTCATTTGGACTCTCCTAGCTCCACTTATGCCTATATATACACCCCCCTCCGAAATCCACGGTTCTTCTCCCCCCTAACCCTAGATCCAACTCCTCCCGCCGCCGCCGGACAAAAATCGCGCGCCGGACGTGTCCGCCTGGCTCCGCGGGACGAATCCGCCGCCGCCACGTGTCCCGGGGCCGGTCCCCAGTTCGCCGCCGCCCGCGGGCCCGCGAGGCCCGTGCGGGGCCCTCCCGGCCCGCTACGCCGCCCGCCTCCTCCTCCAGTCGCCGCCCCCGAGCCCGGCGACGCTCGCCCGCTCCGGCCGCCGTGGCGCCATTGCCGGCCGCCGCCCGGAGCACCTCGCCCCGCCGCCCCAAGCCCTCGCCGGCGCCCGCGCCAGGGAGAGGAGCTCCCGGCTCCGGCGACCGCCCGCCGCGCCGCTTCCTCCTCGCCGTCCGGCCCC
>NW_021211486.1:0-1850 GCF_002162155.2 Triticum dicoccoides | reverse complement strand
ATGTTTGTGCACCTCTCGTGACGGTTGTGGTATTTGCAAAGGTGGTGGCACGTCTCCCGCGATCGACAAAGCCCATGAATTGACTCTGGATCCTGTCATGATTAGTAGAACAAGAAACAAAACCCAAAAATAATGTTCCTATAACTACTAGGATGTGGTGGTAAAACGCTCACAGTAAAGCAAATATCAATGTCTTACAAGTTCTTACCATGCAGCAGGCGGTGATCGGCAACCAGCGGTGTCAAGTAACTCCGAATATTGAGTAAAGCGATTGCCAGGGGAGCGTACGTATACACGGTGTAGAAATATGTGGAGCTGGGTTGGCTATATATGGTAGCAAAAGATTAGCAATAATCAATTCAAAGATGCAATGTTGAATAAACGCTCAACGACGGTACTGTGCTGGTCCTAGGCTAGACCGGACTAGAGACGCGAGCCTAGAACACTAATGAGGTCACGGCGTAGCAGAACCAGCATCAATGAAGGATATTAAGTAGCTCTTGACAGCAAGATATAAGTGAAGATCACAACAGCAGTGAAGATAATGAGGTGAAACAACAGCCAAGCAGGATATATCAACAACTTTGTCTCCAACTTTCCTCTGAAAAAGTTTGTGCCGATTTTTTTGTTTTTTTTCTCTCTTTTTTTTTCCTCACACTTTTTTTTCTTTCTCTCCTTTTTTTTTCTCTCACTTTTTTTCCTTTTTTTCTCTCGTTTTTTTTCTCTCTTTTTTTCTCCCTCTTTCCAAAACAAACTAGATAAGATGCAGATTGGATCAAGTGAAGATGTGAACGATCTCAACTATTATTATGACAATGAATGGTGGGTAGCACGTGGTGGAAATTGATGGATGGGTGGTGGACAGCGGAAGAGATAATGATGCAGCGGTGGCGTGACTAATGTGAACAGAACTCGAAACTCTAAACGAACTAGACACTAAGACCAGCAACTCAACACGACGATGCAATCGATAATTCAACTATGCAATCAATGAAAAGAAAATTGCAAAGGCTCAGACTGGCTTGGACCAAGGATGAATAGATCTAACTCTTCTTTTGTGGTTTTTTCTTGGACAATAGGTAAGAAAATAAATCTAATCTAGGAAAACTGGAAATTCTCACCGAGCAACCTGAAAACTGATACCACTTGATAGAGGGGAGGGTGTCCCGATCTTTCGATGAGATGATAACTATCGATTTGGTGGAGACGACCTTGACGATCCGACTACAAACGTGCAACGACGTTGTGCCTTAGCAATCGTTAAACCAACTCCGAGAGGTTATTGACCACGCCGGAGCACGATCAACCTGACCACGAAGGTCTATTCCTGCAAGCAATCGAAGAACAAGCAAGAATATGATAAAAGCAATCTGAGTATCGCGAATATGTATGAAGTATTGATAATGGCGGGGATCCGAAAAGTGGTCTTGGTCGGGTCGTTGGACACAAACAAAGTACACGAAGTTGCAATGGCTAACTTTTAACTAAACAAATCCCAAGGAAAAGCTACTAGATGGATCTACTTATATAGGAGCAAGGGGTGGCGGCCAAGGAGGTGGGAGGACGTCCCAAGGCATCCTAAAACTAAATCTAGGTCGTACAAGGCCAATGGGCCCAAGTGGAGGTGATGTAACACCTTTGGACTTGTAGTTTGACTCGGATTCTGCTGCAGCATCAGATTGTTTCGTCCACAACTCAACGCTCCGGACGAATTTGAAGGTGATTCCAATTGGGTTGGAAAGTGCACGAAATCTAGTTTCCAACAAAAAAAGAATCACCCAATTCGGAGTCCGTATGAAAAACTTGTGTGCGTTTTGAGTCAGGTGTGTCTGTGCAGTCCGAATCTGAAT
>NW_021211485.1:0-1061 GCF_002162155.2 Triticum dicoccoides | reverse complement strand
AAACCTTAAGCGTGCGGACCCTATGGGTTCGAGAACAATGTAGACATGACCAAGACACATCTCCGGTCAATAACCAATAGCGGAACATGGATGCTCATATTGGCTCCCACATATTCTACGAAGATCTTTATCGGTCAGACCGCATAACAACATACGTTGTTCCCTTTGTCATCGGTATGTTACTTGCCCGAGATTCGATCGTCGGTATCTCAATACCTAGTTCAATCTCGTTACCGGTAAGTCTCTTTACTAGTTTCGTAATACATCATCCTGCAACTAACTCATTAGTTGCAATGCTTGCAAGGCTTAAGTGATGTGCATTACCAAGAGGGCCCAAAGATACCTCTCCGACAATCGGAGTGACAAATCCTAATCTCGAAATATGCCAACCCAACAAGTACCTTCGGAGGCACCTGTAGAGCACCTTTATAATCACCCAGTTACGTTGTGACGTTTGGTAGCACACAAAGTGTTCCTCCGGTAAACGGGAGTTGCATAATCTCATAGTCATAGGAACATGTATAAGTCATGAAGAAAGCAATAGCAACAAACTAAACGATCAAGTGCTATGCTATCGGAATGGGTCAAGTCAATCACATCATTCTCCTAATGATGTGATCCTGTTAATCAAATGACAACTCATGTCTATGGTTAGGAAACATAACCATCTTTGATCAACGAGCTAGTCAAGTAGAGGCATACTAGTGACACTCTGTTTGTCTATGTATTCACACATGTATTATGTTTCCGGTTAATACAATTCTAGCATGAATAATAAACGTTTATCATGATATAAGGAAATAAATAATAACTTTATTATTGCCTCTAGGGAATATTTCCTTCATGTTGACCTAGTTGTGCATTATGAGAATTGCATAGTTCGACTACGTGAGAACGAGGCGCATGATGACTGTGTTTCAAATCAGTCATTGCCACCATCAGTCACAGAATATAAGGATATTGAGAAGCATGCTACAGAAGTATTCACGCATTCCAATTTTTATATTCTTCAACAAGATCTGAAGAAGATGGGAGAGCTTGGGATTTTTGAGACGCTAGTG
>NW_021211484.1:0-622 GCF_002162155.2 Triticum dicoccoides | reverse complement strand
TGGACTACTACTCACCGTTTTCGGGTCCTAAAGCGATTTCCATTGTTGTCGAACCCCAAGGTGTGCTTACGTGTTGGTCGTCAAGTCTCGCAGTTTTGGCCGATTCTGGCCCGTTTTGTGGACTATTACTCGCTGTTTCGGGTCCCGGAGGGATTTCCACGGTTGACGAACCCCTGGTGCGTTTATGTTTTGGTCATCAACAATCGCGGTTTTTGTCGATTCTGTCCCTTTCGTGGACTATTACTCACCGTTTTGGGGTCCTAAAGCGATTTCCATTGCTGTCGAAGCCCAAGGTGTGCTTACGTGTTGGTCGTCAAGTCTCGCAGTTTTGGCCGATTCTGGCCCGTTTCTTGGACTATTACTCAGTTTTGGGGTCCCGAAGTGATTTCCACGATTGACGAACCCCGGGGGTGCGTTTATGTGTCGGTCATCAACACTCACAATTTTGGTTAATTCTGGCCGTCTCGTGGACTATTACTCGCTGTTTTGGGGTCCCGGAGAGATTTCCACGATTGACGAACCTCTGGGTGCGTTTACGTGTCGGTCATCAACACTCGCAGGTTTTGTTGATTCCGACCCATTTCGTGGACTATTACTCACCGTTTTGGGGTCCCAAAGAGAT
>NW_021211483.1:0-873 GCF_002162155.2 Triticum dicoccoides | reverse complement strand
CCTGCGTCAACGCCGCCGTCGCCGCCGTTCGCCGGAGGTACCGCGCCGCGTCTCTTCTTTCCCTCGGTTCGGTTTTTCTTATAAACCGTTCCGATTCTTTTCTTCTCTACCGATTCGTTTCTTTCCGATTTTTCGCTAAACCGTTCCGGTGTTCTAGATCGGTTTTTCGTTTCGATCTCTTTTCCGAAAACCCTAGATTGGTTTTCGTTCTTCTTTCGGACCGTTCGTCTCAACGAACGTGATCACCGATTATTTCCCGGTTAACGACGTCTGTTCGTATAACCGTTCTTCTTTTTCTTCTCGTCGGATTTATTCCGCGATCGCGATCTCAGATCCGATCTTCGTTCTAGTTTATCTTCTCGCTCGTTTATCGGAATCAGGTGATTCAAGCGCCTGGAGTTTCATCTCGAAACCGCCGTTTCGTCTAATCAACTTGAACAAGCTTTTGCTACAGTAAAATTTTGACCTAGATTCAACTTGCTAGAACCGAGTTGTTTTCTTCCGCCGTTTGTTTTTCGTCGTTTGTTCGGCTCGTTCTTTCTTTGCAACCGGAATTCTTAAGTTGAACTTTCTGGTTCGTTCTCTTGTTCGATTTTTCCCTGTGCATTAGATGAGTACTTATTGTGTGGTTACTATTGTTTGCTTACGATAGATCGACCGGAGTGTGACGAGTAGATCTATCACGAGTTTTGAGTGCGAATCATCTTCATCAACATTGCAGGCAAGTTCACACTTTGATCATACCTTTCCTACTACCCAGTTTTATTGCATTAGATCAAACCCTCAAACACTTGCATTGTTAGGATCTAATTAAATTGTGGGATGGGAAGTAGATGAGGTAGTACCTATTACCTGTTACTTATGAAACCTTGG
>NW_021211482.1:0-1070 GCF_002162155.2 Triticum dicoccoides | reverse complement strand
ATGGAACAAGATAGCAACTTGTTGGAAGCAACACATTTTGATGTGTGCAGTCCAATGAGTGCTGAGGCATGCAGTGAATATCGTTATGTTCTTACTTCACAGATGATTCGAGTAGATGTTGAGAATATTTACTTGATGAAACACAAGTCTGAATTATTGAATGGTTCAAGTAATTTCAGAGTGAAGTAGAAGATCATTGTGACAAGAGGATAAAATGTCTATGATATGATCATAGAGATGAGTATCTGAGTTACGAGTTTTGGCACACAATTAAGACATTGTGGAAATTGTTTCACAATTAATACCGCCTGGAACACCATAGTGTGATGGTGTGTCCGAACATCATAGTTGCACCCTATTGGATATGATGCATACCATGATGTCTCTTATTGAACTGCCACGATAGTTTATGGGTTAGGCATTAAAGACAACCACATTCACTTTAAATAGGGACCACGTAATTCCGATGAGATGACACCGTATGAATTATGGTTTAGAGAAACCTAAGTTGTCGTTTCTTAAAGGTTTGGGGCTGCGACGCTTATGTGAAAAAGTTTCAGGATTAAGCTCGAACCCAAAGCGGATAAAGTACATCTTCATAGGACACCCAAAATAGTTGGGTATACCTCCTAATTCAGATCCGAAGGCAATATGAATTGTTTCTAGAATTGGGTCCTTTCTCGAGGAAAGGTTTCTCTCGAAAGAATTGAGTGGGAGGATGGTGGAGACTTGATGAGGTTATTGAACCATCACTTCAACCAGTGTGTAGCAGGGCACAGGAAGTTGTTCCTGTGGCACCTACACCAATTGAAGTAGAAGCTTATGATAGTGATCATGAAACTTCAGATCAAGTCACTCCCAAACCTCGTAGGGTGACAAGGATACGTACTACTTCAGAGTGGTACAGTAATCCTGTCTTGGAAGTCATGTTGCTAGACAACAATGAACCTACGAGCTATGGAGAAGCGATGGTGGGCCCGGATTCCGATAAATGGCTCAAGGCCATAAAACCCGAGAGAGGATCCATGTATGAAAACAAAGTGTAGACTTTGGAAGAACTACTTGATGGT
>NW_021211481.1:0-1125 GCF_002162155.2 Triticum dicoccoides | reverse complement strand
TGAGAGTATCCGCAACTACAACAGAAGTATTAAGGTAAACCTATGGATCCAAATCAGCCCCTTACGAAGCAACGCATAAACTAGGGTTTAAGCTTCTGTCACTCTAGCAACCCATCATCTACTTATTACTTCCCAATGCCTCCCTCTAGGCCCAAACAATGGTGAAGTGTCATATAGTCGACGTTCACATGACACCACTAGAGGAATGACAACATACATCTCATCAAAATAGCGAACGAATACCAAATTCACATGACTACTAATAGCGAGACTTCTCCCATGTCCTCGGAACAAACGTAACTACTCACAAAGCATATTCATGTTCATAATCAGAGGGGTATTAATATGCATAATGGATCTGAACATATGATCTTCCACTAAGTAAACCAACTAGAATCAACTACAAGGAGTAATCAACACTACTAGCAACCCACAGGTACCAATCTGAAGTTTGGATACAAAGATTGGATACAAGAGATGAACTAGGGTTTGAGAGGAGATGGTGCTGGTGAAGATGTTGATGGAGATTGACCCCCTCCCGATGAGAGGATCGTTGGTGATGACGATGGTGATGATTTCCCCCTCCCGGAGGAAAGTTTTCCTGGCAGAACAGCTCCGCCGGAGCCCTAGATTGCTTCCGCCAAGGTTCCATCTCGTGGCGGCGGAGTCTCGTCCCGAAAGCTTGCTTATGATTTTTTCCTCGACGAAAGACTCCATATAGCAGAAGATGGGCATCGGAGGGCCACCAGGGGGCCCACGAGGCAGGGGGCACACCCAGGGGGTAGGGCGCGCCCCCCACCCTCGTGGCTGGTGGGTGGCCCCCCTCTGGTACTTCTTGCGCTCAATATTTTATATATATTCTGGAAATAAGTTCCGTGAAGTTTGAGGACTTTTGGAGCTGTGCAGAATAGGTCTCTAATATTTGCTCCTTTTCCAGCCCAGAATCCCAGCTGCCGGCATTCTCCCTCTTCATGTAAACCTTGTAAAATAAGAGAGAATAGGCATAAGTATTGTGACATAATGTGTAATAACATCCCATAATGCAATAAATATCGATATAAAAGCATGATGCAAAATGGACGTATCAACCGTCCGGACCCGTTGGGGTCCGGCCGGGCCGGTGGT
>NW_021211480.1:0-1184 GCF_002162155.2 Triticum dicoccoides | reverse complement strand
CAGTTTGTAATTCCTGATAATATTCTTCTACAGAATTTTTCCCTTGTCTTAAACGCTGCAATTTTTGAAGCAATTCACGTTGATAATATGGTGGAACCCAACGCGTACGCATAGCAGTTTTCAAAGCAGCCCAAGTAGTTGGAATAGGATATAATCTACAATGTTCAGACCACCATACACATGCAAAACTAGTGAAAGCACAAACAGCAGCAGCAACTCGTCTCTCCTCAGGATATTGTAAACATGTAAATCGTTGTTCAGTTTCTAACTCCCAAGTAAGATATATATCAGGAACATATCTACCCTCAAATGATGGAATATTCAATTTCAATTTAGGAATATGGACATCATCTCGTACCTGAGGTGGTGGTGCAGGCCTACCATTACGAATATATACCTGAGGTCGACCTGCTGGTGGCGGTACAGGTGGCTGCACGTAGTGTTGATTTTGATCAACCTCATCCTCATAATCTCCCACATAATCATCCTCCTCCGCATCAGCAGCAGGAGCCACAGAAGTATCAACAGCAGCACCAACAGTTTGGCCAAATGCAAGAGGAACACGGCTTGCTCGGCGGAGGTCTGCTTCGCGACGTGGAGGTAGTCGTTGTTGTTGTTGTTGGAGAGGTGCGTTAGGTGCAGCGGGTGGTGGTGGTGGAAGACGCGCGAGCAATTCATTAAACTTGTTATCGAGCTTTGTTTCGAACGTCTTCTCAAGGCCAGTGATCTTCTCCATGGCCTCTTCAAAATTGTTCAGCACATCTTGCACCTGTTCATTCATCATTTGCTGAAACTTATCATGAAGCTCCTTGTTCGATAAATTCTCCCAGTCAATCTCGTCGGCTTGTGATCCTGGCATGGTTAGCAGCAATAGAAACACACAAGAATATGATCCTACAGACTACGAACAAGTGGTGGTGGTGGGTGTCACAAATCCGTCAAGCAAATCTCAAATTCTTACCAGTTCTTACCCAGCAGCAGGCGGTGATCGGCAACCGTTGTAGTCAAAAACTCTCAAAGCTTGGATAGAGCGATTACCAGGGAGAGTCAAACGCACGATGTAGATGTATGTGGAGCTGGGAAGGCTTATAATATGGTAGCAAAAAGGGTCAGCAATAATCAATTCAGAGATGCAAAGTTGAATAAACGCTCAACGACGGTACTGTGCTGGTCCTAGGCTAGAC
>NW_021211479.1:0-1155 GCF_002162155.2 Triticum dicoccoides | reverse complement strand
GCAATCGTATTCAAGCACCAAATCCAAGTTTGAATCGACATCTAAAGGAACCGAAAGTGCTCAGGCGTCAAGCCCGTTAAGGTTTGTCGGTTACAATTCCACTCGGCATACCGAGGCAAATTTAAAGCGTCGAGCCAGAAGAAGTTTTTTACCCCTCCTGTGGAGGGCTGGAAGGTGCAACAAATTCATCAAGGTCAATCCCGTCGGCGATCCGAGTGGCAGCTGCAAGGAAAGTTTCCATAAAGGATCTGAAGTCGTGCTTCTTGGTATTGGCCACCCGAAGGGCCGCCAGCTTCTCTTCTCGCGCATCTTTGCAGTGGACTCGGGCCAGACACAGAGCGACATCTGCACCACACCGAGCCGAGGACTTCTTCCACTCCTGCACTCGACCAGGGATCGTGTTCAAGCGGGCCATCAGCGACTCGAGGTCATTCTGAAGTGTCGCCTCAGGCCAGAGCGTCGAGTCGATGCGAGATGTGGCGGCCTTCAGCCTTGCGAGATAGTCCATGACAGCTGCAACACGAGACTCCAGTCGGAAAACATCCATGGCAACTTCGTCGTTCACCGGAGAATTGACGGGGTCAAGGTTTGGCTCCAGTCGGCTGGTTTCTTCTTCAAAGTTTTGACAAAATTCTGCAAGGGTGATCACTAAGTCAAGGAGACAGTCGAATGGAAAAAGCCACAATTGGAAATGTTTGCCAAACATGGAGGTCTACCTTCAAGCATAAGGAACAACTTTTTGGCAAGGCCACTCAGGAAGGCCTCCAGTTCAGTTTTCTTCTCAGTCAATTTGCTGACTTGGTCGGTCAGGGCAGCTTTGTCAGTTTTCAGTCGACTGACCTCCTTGTTGGCAATCCCAAGAGCAGCTTTCAGATTGGTATTGTCTTGTTCAAGCTTGGTAACTGAAGCTAACTTCTCGTCAGCAAGCTTGATCTTCTCAGCTAGCTCAAGGTCTTTCTTCTGCTGGGCCTCCCTTACCTTACCTGCAAGTTACAGCAAGATCAGATGCTGAAACAAGCAAGGGGAAAAGCAGTCGTCAGGGTCTCACCAAACATACCTTCGGTCTCCTCCTTTGCCTTTGTCAGCTTCTCCTGAACCAGCTTCAAGCTCAGCTCGACTTGAGTATGTTTTTGTTCCAGCTCTGAGTAGCGAGCC
>NW_021211478.1:0-1208 GCF_002162155.2 Triticum dicoccoides | reverse complement strand
GCCGAACAAAATGAACTTTTCTCCGGACCTAAAAAGCAAATTTTGAAAACGCACAATTTTCCCTATCCGAATAAAATGCAAATAAAACTCCGGCAAACAAAAGTTGATCTATTTATTAAATCTTCATTTTCCTAAATTTGGGAAAGTCATATTATTCCCTCTCTTATATTTTTGATAACGGAAAATAATTGAAGATGAAATAAATAAATCAAATGATCCTCTTTTCAATTCGAGAAAACTCTCAAATATGAAAATAACGAAATCTCCAACTCTCTCCAAGGGTCCTTGAGTTGCGTGAAATTTCTAGGATCGACCAAAATGTAAGAAAATAAAATATGCATGATGATCTATTCCAAATTGAAAATAAATTCAAAGGGGCTTTGAATTTAATTCTTTGAAACTCCCAACTCATATTTCATATAATTTGAATAAGTCATTTTATCTTCTCTCGTGAAAATCATTGAGTCGCATAAAGTTTCAGAATTGGGATATTTCCAAATGAAATTCAAATATTCTCAACACCCCTTGTCATTTAAATAAATGGAAGAAGTCATGTCATCTTCTCTCCGGGGTTTTGTGATGAAAAGAATTTGAATTCACGAAGATCAGAAAACAAAAATGAAAGTTTGGGAAAGTCCTTTTATTCCCTCTCATTTAACTTTCAAAAAGTTTCGAATTCACTCACTTTCAGTCAATCAATCAAGCAATCAATCAAATCTATCTATTTGTTTATAACATTCCAAAATTTAGAATTTTGGGATGTTACAAACTACCACCCTTAAAATGAATCTCGTCCTCGAGATTCGGAGAGGCTAGAAAGAATAGGTTAGGGTTTGGGGTCTTCTCAAAGTCCATCGATCATCTCCGAGGTCTCGGGTGCTACCACCCTTAGAAACATTGTTACGGTTCCATCAAAACTCATATACTCCATCCTTATCGTTGACAGTGTCAGTCTTCTCAGATAATCTCTTCTCTGGGTTCTTCCGGTAGTGGCATAACCTTTTCCTCAATTCCTTTGTCCTTTCATCTTGGTAAGGTTATCCCGAAACTGGGTCTTCATAGCTGACGGGTCTGACGCCAATGCTAAACAACTATCGATATCTCGTGGTGGTCAACAATTTATGGTTTCTCCTGCAGGAAAGGGTCTGGGTTGAACCTCACCGTATAACCTACGGTTGGCAACAACTGCCGTGTACAAGGGAAAAAAA
>NW_021211477.1:0-1120 GCF_002162155.2 Triticum dicoccoides | reverse complement strand
CTGTAGGGGGTGCGCCTTGGCCTACATGGGCCAAGGGCACCAGCCCCAAGAGGCCCATGCGCCTGGGGAAACCCTAAAGGAAGAGTCCCAGCAGGGGAAGGCACCTCCTAGGTGCCTTGGGGGGGGAGGACTCCTCCCCTGGCCGCCGCCCCCTTGGAGATTGGATCTCCTAGGGGCTGGCGCACCCCCCCTTGGGATCCCTATATATAGTGGGGTAGGAGGGCCTCCCAAACACACCTTATGCCTTTGGTGCAGCCCCTCCCTCTCTCCCAAGTTCTTCTCCTCTCCCGTGGTGCTTGGCGAAGCCCTGCGGGATTGCCACGCTCCTCCACCACCACCACACCGTTGTGCTGCTGTTGGATGGAGTCTTCCTCAACCTCTCCCTCTCTCCTTGCTGGATCAAGGCATGGGAGACGTCACCGGGCTGTACGTGTGTTGAACGCGGAGGTGCCGTCCGTTCGGCACTTGATCATCGGTGATCTGAATCACGACGAGTACGACTCCATCAACCCCGTTCACTTGAACGCTTCCGCTTAGCGATCTACAAGGGTATGTAGATGCACTCTCCTTCTACTCGTTGCTGGTTTCTCCATAGATAGATCTTGGTGACACGTAAGAAAATTTTGAATTTCTGCTACGTTCCCCAACAGGTAGTTGGGCCCACGAGGCTCCGCTGACCCTAATTCCAATGCTATAAAATCCTTTTTTGGAGAAAAAATAGGAGAGGAAGTTTCATCACATTTCATGATACAGAGTCGCCGCCACCCCCTGTTCTTCATCAGGAGGCCAGATCTGGAGTCCGTCG
Source organism: Triticum dicoccoides (assembly GCF_002162155.2). Lineage (NCBI taxonomy): Eukaryota > Viridiplantae > Streptophyta > Magnoliopsida > Poales > Poaceae > Triticum > Triticum dicoccoides. The sequence goes on along the minus strand of NW_021211477.1, from coordinate 315 downwards.
AGGCTCCGGAGAGGGGGGGGGGGTCTTCTGTCTTCATCATCATCAACCATCCTCCATCACCAATTTCATGGTACTCACTGCCGGGAGTGAGTAATTCCTTCGTAGGCTTGCTAGACGGTGATGGGTTGGATGAGATTCATCATGTAATCGAGTTAGTTTTGTTAGGGCTTGATCCCTAGTATCCATTATGTTCTGATATTGATGTTGCTATGACTTTGCTATGCTTAATGCTTGTCACTAGGGCCCAAGTGCCATGATTTCAGATCTGAACCGTTTATGTTTTCACCATTATATCTATGTTATAGATCTGACCTT
>NW_021211476.1:0-726 GCF_002162155.2 Triticum dicoccoides | reverse complement strand
TACAAATAATTTTACACTAGAGTTGAACTAGCACTATAAGCTAGTTCAAATAATTTTACACTAGAGTTGAACTAGCTCTATAGCCTAGTACAAATAATTTTACACTAGAGTTGAACTAGCTCTACAAGCTAGTTCAAATAATTTAACACTAGAGTTGACCTAGCTCTATAGCCTAATACAAATGATTTTACACTAGAGTTGAACTAGTTCTATAGCCTATTACAAATGATTTTACACTAGTGTTGAACTAGCTCTATAAGCAAGTTGAAATAATTTTACACTAGAGTTGCACTAGCTCTATAGCCTAGTACAAATAATTTTACACTAGAGTTGAACTAGCTTTATAGCCTACTACAAATAATTTTACACTAGAGTTGAACAAGCTCTATAAGCTAGTTGAAATAATTTTACACTAGAGTTGCACTAGCTCTATAGCCTAGTACAAATAATTTGACACTAGCGTTGAACTAGCTCTATAAGCTAGTTCAAATAATTTTACACTCGAGTTGAACTAGCTCTATAGCCTAGAAAAATAATTTTACACTAGAGTTGAACTAGATCTATAAGCTAGTTAAAATAATTTTACAATAGAGTTGACCTAGCTCTATAGCCTAATACAAATGATTTTACACTAGAGTTGAACTAGTTCTATAGCCTATTATAAATGATTTTACACTAGAGTTGAACTAGCTCTATAAGCTAGTTCAAATAATTTTACACTAGAGT
>NW_021211475.1:0-1577 GCF_002162155.2 Triticum dicoccoides | reverse complement strand
GAGAGAGAGAGAGAGAGAGAGAGAGAGAGAGAGAGAGAGAGAGAGATGTTGATGGGGATGACGGGTAAGGTTAGAAAACCCCAATTGGTAGGTGGACCTATCCAAATAAGGTAGGTGTTTTGGGGTTGTGCTGGGCTATGCTAGGGAGGTCTAGATGGGCTAGTTATGGGGCTGCCTTGTGGCTTTGAAGAGAGGGAAAAGGCCCACGTCAGCTGTATTTGTTAAATTTGCTTCATTATTGAGCCGACTATTATTTGTTCGATCAGTCGAGTAAGAAATGAATGCAGAATTGGAGGAAATTTTGTGTGGGGCATTGGAATACTATAGCAAGACTGCACGCAAACTTCTGACTTATTTGGACTTTGGACATCATTTGGCACCCATTTATAAAAAGAATTTTTTTATCAAACAAAAAGGGATTAAATTGTGAGTTTGTGATATTGGAGGTGTAGAATTATGAATCCCCACTTGGGGCTTCATAATGATATACCGACCATGTGCAAGTGGCATGCCACTAGTATTTTGACTAGTGTCACACCACTGAGGATCGGTGATGAATAATATTGTCTATATATAGCATCATAATCTGACATAAGCTGTTGGCCAATCTTCGGGTAAAAACTATCCAACTTTCATTCATTGTTCATTACAAAATAAATGGCATATTCCGTTGTAAGGAGAATTAAAGATGTGTAAATAACAACATCTCAGCAAGAAACATGAAATAAATAGAACAATAAAAAATCTTAGATATTAATATAATAATAAATTGTAGTAAAACATGATATTGTTCTAGTGCGCATTGTTGTAAACAAAAAATCAAACATGTTAAAGACATTTCCAAGATTTATTCTTCATGCCGACAGAAGATCATGTTGCTCACAACAATCCATATTCTCCTCTAACTAGACCGCTCAAATAGCTACTGGTTGCCACCACCTTTGCCCCACGACTACGAGCAGGTACGCAGACACAGTAATGGAACCAAAAATATAGTGTTCAATATTTGTCGCACTTGCTTCTGAGCAGATGAAAGACATGTTCAATGAAGTATGTGATGGTTAGCTGTGAGGATGTCTCTGCAAGCTGTAATACGAATCTCAGCCATACTAACCATCGTATTCAAGCATCACATCACTGCCTCATTTGTGTCTGCTCGAGGACCGCCCCATGCGGTACCTCTAGACGGTTTATGCGACTCGAAACTGGCGCCTCCAAGAAGCGTATGCCCATGGGGGCGACCGATGTCAATGACCATCGGCTCGATACATTGCACAGTTCGGTGCCTACAAGAAGAGTACGGGTGGAGTCAATCAGCGTGGTAGCCCATTGGGTCTTAGCGCCATACAAATTGGATGCTATAAAAGCACGCATGTGGATGCACCTATAATAAAAAATAATCGGATCCTTGCGCTGCATATTTCCAGGACCTTTTTGGCAAGGACTACTCAATAACTCTATTGAATGGTTGCCATTAATGATGAGCTTTGGGTGCATCATGCAGCTACATTTGCATGGATATACGGATGCTAGGCCAGCTAGCTACAGGACACCGAGAGCCAGGCAAGTAGGTTCCA
>NW_021211474.1:0-3032 GCF_002162155.2 Triticum dicoccoides | reverse complement strand
TCATAAGGGTGGAAACGAATCGGATGCGGATGCGGCTCAAATGAGTTAGGGTTCATGTAAGGGTGGAAACGAATCAAATTTCTAAGATGAATCATAAAACGAGTAAAATTTGACCACTTATTTCACTTTATAGTTGGATAATTGGAATATCCTCTACCACTTTCCACCCCTAGCTTCATCAAATTAGATGGTAATTAGGGCAGTAGTTCTGTCGGGTGGTAGGTGCGACATATGCCAACGGGTGGCTTATCATTGTGGGAGCCAGTAAGACGTCGCCGGTGCCTGGAAACGGGATGAGGCGAAGACATGCACGCCGGCGAATCTTACCCAGCTTCGGGGCTCTCTGTGGAGATAACACCCCTACTGCTGCTCTGCGGGGTCTCCGCATGATCACTAGATGAACAAGTAGCTACACGATGCTCCTTGAGTTGTTTGGTGAGAAGAAGAAGAAGAAGGGCACGGCTAGCTCCCCTCCCCTCTCTATATGGTGTCTAGAACTAGCTTGGATCCACCCTTTGCATGGGTGCCCCAGGGAGTTTATATAGGCCTACCCTCCGGGGGTACAATGGTAATCTGGCTGGGCGTGGGGCCCAGCCGTCTGTGTCCACACTCGCCGGCTTCTGCGCCGGCTGCTGGGGCCCGCCGGCCGGTGGGTCCCGCCGGCTGGTGGGTCCCGCCGACTGTCGGCTCCTTGGTCGACAGGCAGGCCCCACTGTCATGGGCCTTGTTGGTGGCTGGTTACTGTTGCTCAATCCTGGTGACGAGGGCTTCGCCGAGGTGGGCGTGACTACAGTGCCGCCGTCCAGCGGGTGTTCGATGTAGCCTCATCGCGTCTTGTCTCCTTATTGGGGCGTCTCCTTCGAGGGAGGTGGCAAGCCGACTGTGGGGAGCCGGCTCTGTCTTGGGTCGACTAGGGGAGGCCTGGCCGCCTTCGGGTGTCTCTCTGCCCGAAGGGGCCCATCGCCCGTGGGCCACGCTGGCAGCCCGTCGTGGATGACATCAGGGTCAACATGGCAACAGTGTCGCGCCGGACGGGTCATGGCCACCCGTACGGCGCACTGTGCCAGGCGTGCCCCGGGATTCGGGGGTGGCAGGCTTTACTGTAGCCACGCCCCGTCACATCGCCGTTATGTGGATGCAGACTTCGAGGATACGATCTTGACCGCTTTGTGGGAGCCGGCTTCTTGGAGTCGGCCTTCTCGCGGCCGGCTTCTTGGAGCCGGCCCTCCCACGGCTTTCTTCATGAGGGCTAAAGTCGGGCCGCCCTCCGTTAGTTGGCCTGGGAGACAGCCGGCAAGGGGAAGGCGGCCCCACGTCTTGGATTCTTGGGGGCCGGATCGGCTCGTAATTTTTTCAGAAGGGCCAGGGGGAGCCGGCTAGGCTACCCGTGGTCATTTACTCCGACAAGTTCCTAGGTACTAATTAGTTAGTAAGAACTAGGTACTAATTAGGTACTAGTTTATTTTTATTTATAGTAAGTTTATTTTTAATAAGAACTAGTTGAATTAATAGAACTAGTTAGTAAGAACTTGTTGCTATTTTTTAGTTAAAGCAATTTTTCCCGCATCGACGTGGACGATGCCTATCCCGCATCCTCGTCGTCGAGTCGGCGGAGGACGACACCTGCTTGACCAGATGGGCCATGTCCGGGACTGGGCTCCGCCGGGGTGGTACTGGGAGGCGCTACCTACCGGGGGCGCAGGTTGGTGAGGAGCCAGCATGTCGTTGACCCGAACCTTCTTTGGTGGTGGTCGCATGGGCCAGTGACGGTCCAGAGGCTCGAGGACCCCGCGGAGGTGGTGCGTCACCGTGTCAGTGAGGAGGACGCGCACGTCTGTCGCTACTTGTTTGCGTTGGAGCACAGGTTCTCCAATACCTGGCAGGTTCACCAGGGATCTCACTGGAGCTATGATCCCATGATGGTTCCTTCTCTGTGGGTGTCCACCGCCCGCGTCGATACCCGTCGTGTGCTAGGGTTTTAGTTGTATTAGTGATGTTATATGTATGACACTATTCGGGATGTATTTGTGATAATATTCGATGATGTACGGATGCATGAGATGATTTACTTTTGCTTATGGAATGCATGCTAATTTGAGTCCTATAAGATATTTTGAAATGTATATCTTGTGTTGCTCAAATAGGATATGTGCTTGCCCAAGTGGTCGGTCATGTTTGCAGGTTACACGTCCGAGTGGCCTATGTTTTGCCGGAGTGTTGATTCATTTCCGTTCCAGCAAATTTCAGGCGCTCGATATGTCCTATTTTAGCAAAGGTCATGCCGGATTTTTCCGTGAATTTTGGCATGACTTATGCCAGAATATGTAGGAAATATCGAGTGCCCCGGATTTGTGTGTTGAGTATCCTGGTAGTTCCCTTCGATTGATTTTCAATTAATGTTTTAACTATGAACATAGGAAATGTCTGACAAGGAAAAGGATTTCAGTATTTGCAAATACTGCGAAGACGAGCGCGGCCTGTGCGACAGAATCTTCCTAGATGATGATAGGCGCTTCAGCATCAAGCTGGACAAGAACTTCGAAGTGGATATAGTAAGTCACAATGACAAGTCTTTTTTCGTAATTAAGCATGACATTTGCTTCATTTGCTTCAACTTATAATTTAAGCATGACATTAAGCATGGCAAGTCTTTTTTTTACTATTCTACTAGCGTATCCCCTGCCATGCAAGAGTTTTTGTATTGGATAAGATAGGTTTCAGTCGTACTATGGAGGAAAAGAAAGTTTACTTGAAGACCGAGCATGGTTATATTTTCCACGCAAAATTATACAATTCAGACGACTACACCTATTTTGGATGCAAAACATGGCGAGCACTATGCAAGACTTATGCATTTGAGCCTGATATGGTTATCACTTTTGATATTCGTCCGGAAGATGATATTGAAGGTAGTATCGACATCTGGGTCGATGTGCGGACGCCTCCAGTTATACCATTATGTAAGTTTCTCAACCATATTTATGTCTTTGATATTGTTTATTCAAAAATAGTTGACAACTAATTTGTATTGT
>NW_021211473.1:0-3032 GCF_002162155.2 Triticum dicoccoides | reverse complement strand
TCATAAGGGTGGAAACGAATCGGATGCGGATGCGGCTCAAATGAGTTAGGGTTCATGTAAGGGTGGAAACGAATCAAATTTCTAAGATGAATCATAAAACGAGTAAAATTTGACCACTTATTTCACTTTATAGTTGGATAATTGGAATATCCTCTACCACTTTCCACCCCTAGCTTCATCAAATTAGATGGTAATTAGGGCAGTAGTTCTGTCGGGTGGTAGGTGCGACATATGCCAACGGGTGGCTTATCATTGTGGGAGCCAGTAAGACGTCGCCGGTGCCTGGAAACGGGATGAGGCGAAGACATGCACGCCGGCGAATCTTACCCAGCTTCGGGGCTCTCTGTGGAGATAACACCCCTACTGCTGCTCTGCGGGGTCTCCGCATGATCACTAGATGAACAAGTAGCTACACGATGCTCCTTGAGTTGTTTGGTGAGAAGAAGAAGAAGAAGGGCACGGCTAGCTCCCCTCCCCTCTCTATATGGTGTCTAGAACTAGCTTGGATCCACCCTTTGCATGGGTGCCCCAGGGAGTTTATATAGGCCTACCCTCCGGGGGTACAATGGTAATCTGGCTGGGCGTGGGGCCCAGCCGTCTGTGTCCACACTCGCCGGCTTCTGCGCCGGCTGCTGGGGCCCGCCGGCCGGTGGGTCCCGCCGGCTGGTGGGTCCCGCCGACTGTCGGCTCCTTGGTCGACAGGCAGGCCCCACTGTCATGGGCCTTGTTGGTGGCTGGTTACTGTTGCTCAATCCTGGTGACGAGGGCTTCGCCGAGGTGGGCGTGACTACAGTGCCGCCGTCCAGCGGGTGTTCGATGTAGCCTCATCGCGTCTTGTCTCCTTATTGGGGCGTCTCCTTCGAGGGAGGTGGCAAGCCGACTGTGGGGAGCCGGCTCTGTCTTGGGTCGACTAGGGGAGGCCTGGCCGCCTTCGGGTGTCTCTCTGCCCGAAGGGGCCCATCGCCCGTGGGCCACGCTGGCAGCCCGTCGTGGATGACATCAGGGTCAACATGGCAACAGTGTCGCGCCGGACGGGTCATGGCCACCCGTACGGCGCACTGTGCCAGGCGTGCCCCGGGATTCGGGGGTGGCAGGCTTTACTGTAGCCACGCCCCGTCACATCGCCGTTATGTGGATGCAGACTTCGAGGATACGATCTTGACCGCTTTGTGGGAGCCGGCTTCTTGGAGTCGGCCTTCTCGCGGCCGGCTTCTTGGAGCCGGCCCTCCCACGGCTTTCTTCATGAGGGCTAAAGTCGGGCCGCCCTCCGTTAGTTGGCCTGGGAGACAGCCGGCAAGGGGAAGGCGGCCCCACGTCTTGGATTCTTGGGGGCCGGATCGGCTCGTAATTTTTTCAGAAGGGCCAGGGGGAGCCGGCTAGGCTACCCGTGGTCATTTACTCCGACAAGTTCCTAGGTACTAATTAGTTAGTAAGAACTAGGTACTAATTAGGTACTAGTTTATTTTTATTTATAGTAAGTTTATTTTTAATAAGAACTAGTTGAATTAATAGAACTAGTTAGTAAGAACTTGTTGCTATTTTTTAGTTAAAGCAATTTTTCCCGCATCGACGTGGACGATGCCTATCCCGCATCCTCGTCGTCGAGTCGGCGGAGGACGACACCTGCTTGACCAGATGGGCCATGTCCGGGACTGGGCTCCGCCGGGGTGGTACTGGGAGGCGCTACCTACCGGGGGCGCAGGTTGGTGAGGAGCCAGCATGTCGTTGACCCGAACCTTCTTTGGTGGTGGTCGCATGGGCCAGTGACGGTCCAGAGGCTCGAGGACCCCGCGGAGGTGGTGCGTCACCGTGTCAGTGAGGAGGACGCGCACGTCTATCGCTACTTGTTTGCGTTGGAGCACAGGTTCTCCAATACCTGGCAGGTTCACCAGGGATCTCACTGGAGCTATGATCCCATGATGGTTCCTTCTCTGTGGGTGTCCACCGCCCGCGTCGATACCCGTCGTGTGCTAGGGTTTTAGTTGTATTAGTGATGTTATATGTATGACACTATTCGGGATGTATTTGTGATAATATTCGACGATGTACGGATGCATGAGATGATTTACTTTTGCTTATGGAATGCATGCTAATTTGAGTCCTATAAGATATTTTGAAATGTATATCTTGTGTTGCTCAAATAGGATATGTGCTTGCCCAAGTGGTCGGTCATGTTTGCAGGTTACACGTCCGAGTGGCCTATGTTTTGCCGGAGTGTTGATTCATTTCCGTTCCAGCAAATTTCAGGCGCTCGATATGTCCTATTTTAGCAAAGGTCATGCCGGATTTTTCCGTGAATTTTGGCATGACTTATGCCAGAATATGTAGGAAATATCGAGTGCCCCGGATTTGTGTGTTGAGTATCCTGGTAGTTCCCTTCGATTGATTTTCAATTAATGTTTTAACTATGAACATAGGAAATGTCTGACAAGGAAAAGGATTTCAGTATTTGCAAATACTGCGAAGACGAGCGCGGCCTGTGCGACAGAATCTTCCTAGATGATGATAGGCGCTTCAGCATCAAGCTGGACAAGAACTTCGAAGTGGATATAGTAAGTCACAATGACAAGTCTTTTTTCGTAATTAAGCATGACATTTGCTTCATTTGCTTCAACTTATAATTTAAGCATGACATTAAGCATGGCAAGTCTTTTTTTTACTATTCTACTAGCGTATCCCCTGCCATGCAAGAGTTTTTGTATTGGATAAGATAGGTTTCAGTCGTACTATGGAGGAAAAGAAAGTTTACTTGAAGACCGAGCATGGTTATATTTTCCACGCAAAATTATACAATTCAGACGACTACACCTATTTTGGATGCAAAACATGGCGAGCACTATGCAAGACTTATGCATTTGAGCCTGATATGGTTATCACTTTTGATATTCGTCCGGAAGATGATATTGAAGGTAGTATCGACATCTGGGTCGATGTGCGGACGCCTCCAGTTATACCATTATGTAAGTTTCTCAACCATATTTATGTCTTTGATATTGTTTATTCAAAAATAGTTGACAACTAATTTGTATTGT
>NW_021211472.1:0-811 GCF_002162155.2 Triticum dicoccoides | reverse complement strand
TCTCGGGCAAGTAACGTACCGATTGACAAAGGGAATTGCATACAGGGTTTGATCGAATCCTCGACATCGTGGTTCATCCGATGACAACATCGAGGAGCATGTGGGAGCCATCATGGGTATCCAGATCCCGCTGTTGGTTATTGACCTGAGAGCGTCTAGGTCATGTCTGCATGTCTCCCGAACCCGTAGGGTCTACACACTTAAGGTTCGGTGACGCTAGGGTTATTAGGAAGACTAGTATGTGACTACCGAATGTTGTTCGGAGTCCCGGATGGGATCCTGGACGTCACGAGGAGCTCCGGAAGGATCCGGAGGTAAAGATTTATATATGGGAAGTTGTCAAACGGACACCGGGAAGTTTCGGGGTCATACCGGTATTGTACCGGGGCCACCGGAAGAGTTCCGGGGGTCCACCGGGAGGGGCCACCCCTCCCGGGGGGCCACATGGGCTGCGTGGGGCAGGGAGCCAGCTCCTGGTGGGCTGGCCGCACCCCCTCCCTTGGGCCCTTGCGCCTAGGGTTGAGGGGGGAACCCTAGAGGGGGCGTCCCCTTGGCTTGGGGGGCAAGCCACCCTCTCCCCCTCTCCCCTTGGCCGCCGCACCCCCCCTAGATGGGTTCTAGGGGCCGGCCCCCTTCTCCCTTCCCCCTATAAATAGAGGGGTGAGGGGAGGGCAGCCGCACCAACCTCCAAGGCGCAGCCCTCCCCTCCCCAACACCTCTCCTCCTCCGCTGTGTGCTTGGCGAAGCCCTGTCGGAGTACTGCCTCTCCACCATCACCACGCCGTCGTGCTGCCGGTGGAGCTGTCTTCCT
>NW_021211471.1:0-961 GCF_002162155.2 Triticum dicoccoides | reverse complement strand
ACACTTTCGGAGTATCAGGGTTTCAGACGAGAACTCATCTGTTACACGAGCACTTCAATGTTTTTTAAACTTATTTGAACTCCAGACTTCTTTTGTGTTCAGTATGCGGCATTCAAAGCGACGTCATCAATTTCCAACATGTTCTGACATCATTTGTTGTTTTTCGGTCATTTACCTAATTGTTTAGAGAGATAAATGACCATGAAATTGAAAATCACTACAAAATGAATTCTCGAAATGTTGAAACTTGGCATGGTATCAACATTTCACCCGCATAGCATGTGCGAAAGAGTAGAGAGGGTCACGGCAAAAACTGGACGCACTTCGTGTACAAACTGGACAAACTCTTCCGGAGTATCAGGGTTTCGGACGAGAACTCATCTGTTACACGGGCACTTCAATATTTTTTAAACTTATTTGAACTTCAGACTTCTTTGGTGTTCAGTATGCAGCATTCAAAGCGACATCATCAATTTCCAACATGTTCTGACATCATTTGTTGTTTTTCGGTCATTTACCTAGTTGTTTAGAGAGCTAAATGACCGTGAAATTGCAAATCACTACAAAATGAATTCTGGAAATGTTGAAACTTGGCATGGTATCATCATTTCACCTGCATAGCATGTGCGAAAGAGTAGAGAGGGTCACGGCAAAAACTGGACGCACTTCGTGTACAAACTGGACAAACTCTTTCGGAGTATTAGGGTTACGGACGAGAACTCATCTGTTACACGGGCACTTCAATGTTTTTTAAACTTATTTGAACTCTGGACTTCTTTTGTGTTCAGTATGCGGCATTCAAAGCGACGTCATCAATTTCCAACATGTTCTGACATCATTTGTTGTTTTTCGGTCATTTACCTAATTGTTTAGAGAGCTAAATGACCGTGAAATAGAAAATCACTACAAAATGAATTCTGGAAATGTTGAAACTTGGCATGGTATCATCATTTCACCCGCA
>NW_021211470.1:0-963 GCF_002162155.2 Triticum dicoccoides | reverse complement strand
GGTCTGAAGAGATCACTTGTGGAATACCATGCAGAGAGACAATCCGAGAGGTATAGAGTTCCGCCAATTGAGCTGCAGTGATTGACTCTTTGATAGGCAGAAAGTGAGCCACTTTAGTGACTTTGTCGATTACAACGAATATAGAATCATTGCCACGCTTGGACTTTGGAAACGCAGTCACGAAGTCCATTTCAATGTGGTCAAACTTCCATTCTGGAACGGCAAGAGGTTGGAGGAGACCAGCTGGCCTTTGGTGTTCTGCCTTCACTCTTCTGCAGACATCACATTCATTCACGAATTGAGCAATCTCGCGCTTCATTCGAGTCCACCAATAAGCTTGCTTGAGGTCCTGATACATCTTCATGCTCCCAGGGTGGATGGAGAGGAGAGAATTGTGAGCCTCGTCCATGATCACTTTACGAAGGTCACCTTTGGGCACAACAATACGATCCTCAAAGAAGAGAGTATCCTTGTCATCAAGGCGGTAGCACTTGTACTTGGGTTGACTCTTGGCAATCCCAATCTTCACCTTTTTCACCATAGCATCAAGAAGCTGAGCTTGGCGAATCTGGTCTTCCAAGGTAGGAGAGACTTGAAGGTTGGTGAGGAAACCTTGAGGAACAACTTGCAGATTAAGTTTGCGGAAAGCTTCACAAAGCTCGGGTTGATAAGGCTTGAGAATCAGGCTGTTGCAATAAGCCTTCCTGCTCAATGCGTCAGCAATCACATTGGCCTTGCCTAGAGTATACTCGATACTCGGATTATACTCTTGGATCATTTCGACCCATCGAGTTTGCCTGAGGTTGATATTAGGCTGAGTGAAGATGTACTTGAGACTCTTGTGGTCAGTGAAGATGTCCACTTTTCTTCCCAATAAGAGATGTCTCCAAGTCAAAAGAGCATGCACAACTGCCGCCAACTCGAGATCATGAGTGGGGTAGTTCTTCTCGTTGGGCTTCAACT
>NW_021211469.1:0-2697 GCF_002162155.2 Triticum dicoccoides | reverse complement strand
GCTTTTAACATGGATGTTTGATAGTGGTTGCATCTTGCATTGATTTCTACATTGTACTGCTTCTAATTTTTCAAATTGCCACTTATGACAAGACACTTTTAACTTGGCAGAGTAATATTGGTTGCATCTTTCATATGGTGTCTAGCTTGCATTAATTCTATTTTCTTGAAAATCCTTCTGTTTAGTTTGCACATCGTAGCTTTGAATATGTCATGTCGTCCTGTTTTTCTTACATATTCCATCCTCATACGGTTGTCTTACATCAAAGTATTGTTTGTCTGTATCATGCATCAATGAGTTCTGAAGAGTGATTTTATTCTTTTGTGTTGTGGGTACAGCTTTACATGGAAAATTCAAAAAAGAGCAAGGAAAATAATATAGTAGGGAGTGCTGTTACTCGTCGGGTGAAACGGAAAAGGATCTGCCGTCGAGATTCTGCTGGTACTTATAGTGCAGTAGAAGGTCCAAGTCCACCGGCTAAATCTACAAACACAGTATCACCTGCTCCACCAGCTGCATCATCCTCTTGAATTGAACCAGCATCTCAACCAGTTACTCGTTCTTTTGCTCCGGAATTGGCCAGTTCCCAAGCTTCCTTCACACCTAACACTACTTCTGAAGCACTGCTCACACAACAGGACTTGGCAAGATCAGATGAACCTCATGAGCATCAACACCAAGACGGTACCTGACCGAGTCAAGTTGCAGTTGCATGCTCCTTTATATGTACTCTCATAGTTTGATGTACACTAACACTTTGCATATTCATTGTTGAACTAGCACCACGGCGCAAGAGGAAACAGACATCAAGGATAATGCTTGACAGATTAACAAAATCTAAAGGAGGAAGAATGGAGATCCATTTTGAGGCAGGTTTAAAAAGGCCACGTGATGCTATAGAGTCAGCCAAGTTAGTATCAGAGGCAGTCGTTGTCGTTAGGTGTCATGCACGTATCCTCCCAATGTGGATCCAGTACAGGAATGAGAAAGACAATACCCAGTTTAACACTTTCCCTGACCATTTATTTGTAAGTAATGTTGTTCATCGCAGTTAGTAATATTGTCTTGCTCTGTCCCATACTTTCTAGCTTCCTCCTAATAAGACTCACATTCTTTTTTCAACATATGAGGTTCAAGTTGGATCCGAAAGATGATGCAACTAAACAAGCATGCACTCATGTTTTTGAGTCTGCTCTGCGACAGTATCGGTACCACCTTAGAAAATCTCACTTTGAAGGCAAGGCTAACAATGAAATCGCCCAAACATCTCCAGTGGAATATATTATAGATGAAGACTGGACACCCCTCGTTAAACACTGGTCTGATCCAAAGTATCAGGTAGGCTATATGTATTTGATCAGACCACATATTGAACTTGTATTTATGTATGTGCCTTACAAGTGTATCTTGTTCTAGGCTAACTGTTTGAAGGACAAAACCAACCGTTCTAAAGTGAAATCCCAACACACAACAGGATCTCGTAGCTATATTGCACACTGCGAGGCTCTTGTAAATAGTTGCTACTTCCTTCTTTTTTGTGTGCCATATTATCGTATCTATATTAACTTGTTCCAAATACAGAGGAAAGCCCATGTGGACCAAAAAGAACCTGAACCGAATGCAGTGCAAATCTTCAAGGATTGCCACACCAGCAAGATGAAGGGCATGAGCACACCAGTTCAAGCCGTTGTTGTAAGTCCTTACTCCTCCTTCCTTGAACTGATTGGTACTGCGATGTGTTCATTTAACTACTTGGTTTGCATCCAATGTCAGTTACTCTGTTCACTTTTATACACAGTTGTCTTGACGTATCATTTCACCTTACATGGTTTAAAAGAGATGAAGGATATTCTTTCGGTCTTGATCTGTAATCTAGTTGTTATGTTCACGTGCGCACACAATGATAAAATAGCCTGTTTGTTTTATATATGTTTGCCCATGATATGAATGATGTCATATTATGTTCGTCCTACTTTAAACCATGTCTCTTTATCCTTAGATGTCAACGAATGTGAGGAAATAGACAATACAGTAGGCATGCTACATGGACATATGTTCCGAAAGTGATTTTATTATGTAGTTTGCACTACAATACATGCTAATGTATTACAGTAGTTCACCAAAATATGTTATGTATAAATGTTTAACCAACTTTGTTTGTATTTGTCTCATTAGTAAATTATCTGGTACACTAATCTACAAGTTCAAACTTTCAGGAAGCTATGGAACAAATGATTGAACAGCCACAACCACCTGAAGGTGACGAGGCTACGACAGGCACAATGTCACCTTTTGCTGCAGTGCATCAGTATCTCTCCACTAACAGTGCAAAAAGCACCTTCCTGCATAATTCTGGGTTGGTTGTCAAGGTAACCTCGTCCAAATTGCCTTCTGAACAAAATCTTCCTGCTAGATAGAGTGATATATCTATGCTCCCGACAAAAGTCCAATCCCTAATGGATGTTGTTTCAGAAACAAGAATAGTGGTTAAGAAATGTCATCAAGATATGAATGGTTTTGAAACCAGACTATCAGACATTCGCTTCATTGTTCAAGAGCAATGGCGGAAAAAGGTGGAGATTGTGTTGCTCCATCAAATTCTACAGCCTGAAACATTAGCACTCAGGTCAAATGATTTGTGCTTCTATACATCTGATGGTGCTTTTATCTGGAAGAACTGTAAACTTTATGCCAACA
>NW_021211468.1:0-924 GCF_002162155.2 Triticum dicoccoides | reverse complement strand
GGAGACCGAAAGGTCGAACACGAGTCGTATGGAAGATACGATCAACATGAAAATGTTCACCGACGATGACTAGTCCGTCTCACGTGATGATCGGACACGGGCTAGTCGACTCGGATCGTGTAACACTTAGATGACTAAAGGGATGTCTAATCTAAGTGGGAGTTCATAATTTGATTAGAACTTTATTATCATGAACTTAGTCTAAAACCTTTGCAAATATGTCTTGTAGATCAATGGCCAACGCTAATGTCAACATGAACTTCAACGCGTTCCTAGAGAAAACCAAGCTGAAAGATGATGGCAGCAACTATACGGACTGGGTCCGGAACCTGAGGATCATCCTCATAGCTGCCAGGAAACAATATGTCCTAGAAGGACCGCTAGGTGACGCTCCCGTCCCAGAGAACCAAGACATTATGAATGCTTGGCAGTCTTGCGCTGATGATTACTCCCTCGTTCAGTGCGGCATGCTTTACAGCTTAGAACCGGGACTTCAAAAGCGTTTTGAGCATCACGGAGCATATGAGATGTTCGAAGAGCTGAAACTAGTTTTTCAAGCTCATGCCCGGGTCGAGAGATATGATGTCTCCGACAAGTTCTACAGTTGTAAGATGGAGGAGAACAGTTCTGTCAGTGAGCACATCCTGAAGATGTCTGGGTTGCACAACCGTATGACCCAGCTGAACATTAACCTCCCAGATGAGGCGGTCATTGACAGAATCCTCCAGTCGCTCCCACCAAGCTACAAGAGCTTTGTGATGAACTACAACATGCAGGGAATGGAAAAGACCATTCCTGAAGTGTTCTCGATGCTGAAGTCAGCAGAGGCTGAAATCAAGAAAGAACATCAAGTGTTGATGGTCAATAAGACCACTAAGTTCAAGAAGGGCAAGGGTAAGAAGAACTTCAAGAAGGACGGCAAAG
>NW_021211467.1:0-1243 GCF_002162155.2 Triticum dicoccoides | reverse complement strand
GTTACCATTGAGATGGCTGTGCAGGACGCCGCCTACTCTATGATGACCATTATGCGAGTCAGATCTGGTCTATTTCGGGACTCTGATTTCCGGTATATGCCAGGATCACTTCCGGGAGCACAAGGGTATCTCCAGGCTATTTATGCTGACCCCACCCAGGAGGATTCACGGACTCGCACCACTGCTGAGATGCTCGAGGATAAGGACCGTGAAAATCGGGCCTTGAGGTTAGAGCTCTTCAATACCCGTGCTGACCACTGGGCCACTTTGACTCGGTTCGCACCGGCGGTGCAAGCTGGATATTCAGATATGCGCGATCTCTATCCTGTGAGATCCGCTCTGCCAGACGTGATGGTTTGGCGTGATGTAGGAGGCATCACCCCACCTCGCGGGCCCCGCAGGCCACCGTTTGTTGGTCCAAGGCCTCATCCTAGCCCTATGGTCCACAAGCTCCGCGAGATCGCCTGTTTCCGGATGATCATGTTGAGCTCCCAGGCTATGGAGGTGACTTTTACGAGGACTACTACGGATCGGTCTGAGTTAGCAGTAGTATCACTAGTTCGCACTAGCTGTGTCGTCTATCGTCCCGCGTGACTCGTGGGATATGACCTAGTTTGTACTCCTTCCGGAGGTGTAGAAAAATAATGTATAGGAGCTTGGAATGCCTTCGATGAGATGTAATCCTCTTTCACCGTAATAGTACTTTGTTTGGTCTTGTACTAAACCCTGTATGGTGTGTATGACGATGGAATAAAGAAGCAGTTTCTATATCTACCATGTCATACGGATGATCATCTTGCATTTCGAGTTATTCCTTACATTTTACCCTATGTCGGAATTTTATCATCCTGACTAAATCATTGTCTTGTTTACCTAGGATGGTCAACACGCGCGCTAACCCTGCTTCTCAAGAGCAGGCCGAAGGCAGTGAAGCCAGGGATGCAAATCTGCCTCATCCTCCTTCACTAGCCGAGGTTATGATGGAAGCTGAGAGAAACAAGCGGGAGACCAACCGTTTGTTAGAGCGTATTGAACAGAACACGGCACACCATCAGAGGACTAACGTGGTGTCACTTAGTGATTTTATCAAATTGCATCCACCCACGTTCCACCACTCTGTCGAGCCTCTCGACGCTGATGACTGGCTTCGCAGTATCTCTCATAAACTGCGTTCCGCGCTGGTAGCGGAGGCTGACAAGGTCACCTTTGCTGCATATCATCTTGAAGGCCCCGCCAGCCTATG
>NW_021211466.1:0-4459 GCF_002162155.2 Triticum dicoccoides | reverse complement strand
CCTATGTGGGGCTGGTGCCCTTGGCCCATTAGGCCAAGGCGCACCCCCCACAGCCCATGTGGCCCCCCGGGACAGGTGGACCCACCCGGTGGACCCCCGGGACCCTTCCGGTGGTCCCGGTACAATACCGATAACCCCGAAACTTGTCCCGATGCCCGAAATAGGACTTCCCATATATAAATCTTTACCTCCGGACCATTCCGGAACTCCTCGTGACGTCCGGGATCTCATCCGGGACTCCGAACAACATTCGGGTTACTGCATATACATATCCCTATAACCCTAGCGTAACTGAACCTTAAGTGTGTAGACCCTACGGGTTCGGGAGACATGCAGACATGACCGAGACTCTCTCAGTCAATAACCATCAGCGGGATCTGGATACCCATGATGGCTCCCACATGCTCCTCGATGTTGTCATCGGATGAACCACTATGTCGAGGATTCGATCAAACCCTGTACGCAATTCCTTTTGTCAATCGGTACGTTACTTGCCCGAGACTCGATCGTCGGTATCCCAATACCTTGTTCAGTCTCGTTACCGGCAAGTCACTTTACTCGTACCGTAATGCATGATCCCGTGTCCAACACCTTGGTCACATTGAGCTCATTATGATGATGCATTACCGAGTGGGCCCAGAGATACCTCTCCGTCATACGGAGTGACAAATCCCAGTCTCGATCTGTGTCAACCCAACAGCTACTTTCAGAGATACCTGTAATGCACCTTTATAGTCACCCAGTTACGTTGTGACGTTTGGTATATCCAAGGCACTCTTACGGTATCCGGGAGTTACACGATCTCATGGTCGAAGGAAGAGATACTTGACACTTGCAAAGCTCTAGCAAAATGAACTACACGATCTTTTATGCTATGCTTATGATTGGGTCTAGTCCATCACATCATTCTCCTAATGATGTGATCCCGTTATCAATGACATCCAATGTCCATAGTCAGGAAACCATGACTATCTGTTGATCACAACGAGCTGGTCAACTGGAGGCTTACCAGGGACATTGTGTGGTCTAAGTATTCACACGTGTATTACGATTTCCGGATAATACAGTTATAGCATGAATACAAGACAATTATCATGAACAATGAAATATAATAATACTTTTATTATTGCCTCTAGGGCATATTTCCAACAGTCTCCCACTTGCACTAGAGTCACTAATCTAGTTACATTGTGATGAATCGAACACCCATAGAGTTCTGGTGTTGATCATGTTTTGCACGCGAGAGAGGTTTAGTCAGCGGATCTGCGACATTCAGATCCGTGTGCACTTTGCAAATCTCTATGTCTCCATCTTGAACATTTTCACGGATGGAGTTGAAACTACGCTTGATGTGCCTGGTCTTCTTGTGAAACCTGGGCTCCTTTGCGAGGGCAATAGCTCCAGTGTTGTCACAGAAGAGTTTGATCGGCCCCGACGCATTGGGTATGACTCCTAGGTCGGTGATGAACTCCTTCACCCAAATCGCTTCATGTGCTGCCTCCGAGGCTGCCATGTACTCCGCTTCACACGTAGATCCCGCCACGACGCTCTGCTTGCAGCTGCACCAGCTTACTGCTCCACCATTCAACATATACACGTATCCGGTTTGTGACTTAGAGTCATCCAGATCTGAGTCAAAGCTAGCGTCGACGTAACCCTTTACGACGAGCTCTTCGTCTCCTCCATAAACGAGAAACATGTCCTTTGTCCTTTTCAGGTACTTCAGGATATTCTTGACCGCTGTCCAGTGTTCCTTGCCGGGATTACTTTGGTATCTTGCTACCAAACTTACGGCAAGGTTTACATCGGGTCTGGTACACAGCATGGCATACATAATAGATCCTATGGCTGAAGCATAGGGGATGACACTCATCTCTTCTTTATCTTTTGCCGTGGTTGGTGACTGAGCTGAGCTCAGTCTCATACCTTGTAACATAGGCAAGAACCCCTTCTTGGACTGATCCATTCTGAATCTCTTCAAAATCTTATCAAGGTATGTGCTTTGTGAAAGACCTATGAGGCGTCTCGATCTATCTCTATAGATCTTGATGCCTAATATATAAGCAGCTTCTCCAAGGTCCTTCATTGAAAAACACTTATTCAAGTAGGCCTTAATGCTGTCCAGAAATTCTATATTATTTCCCATCAGGAGTATGTCATCTACATATAATATGAGAAATGCTACAGAGCTCCCACTCACTTTCTTGTAAACGCAGGCTTCTCCATAAGTCTGCATAAACCCAAACGCTTTGATCATCTCATCAAAGCGAATGTTCCAACTCCAAGATGCTTGCACCAGTCCATAAATGGATCGCTGGAGCTTGCATACTTTGTTAGCGTTCCGAGGATCGACAAAACCTTCCGGCTGCATCATATACAGTTCTTCCTTAAGATGCCCGTTAAGGAATGCTGTTTTGACGTCCATCTGCCATATCTCATAATCATAGTATGCGGCAATTGCTAACATGATTCGGACGGACTTTAGCTTCGCTACGGGAGAGAATGTCTCGTCGTAGTCAATCCCTTGAACCTGTCGATAACCCTTAGCGACAAGTCGAGCTTTATAGATGGTAACATTACCATCCGCGTCCGTCTTCTTCTTAAAGATCCATTTGTTTTCTATCGCTCGCCGATCATCGGGCAAGTCTGTCAAAGTCCACACTTTGTTTTCATACATGGATTCTATCTCGGATTTCATGGCTTCAAGCCATTTGTTGGATTCCGGGCCCGTCATTGCTTCTTCATAGTTCGAAGGTTCATTGTTGTCTAACAACATGATTTCCAGGACAGGGTTGCCGTACCATTCTGGTGCGAAACGTGTCCTTGTGGACCTACGAAGTTCAGCAGTAACTTGATCCGAAGTACTTTGATCATTATCATGGTTTTCCTCTTCAGTTGGTGTGGGCATCATAGGAACGGTTTCCTGTGCTGCGTCACTATCCCGCTCAAGAGGTAGTACTTCATCGAGTTCTACTTTCCTCCCACTTACTTCTTTCGAGAGAAACTCTTTTTCCAGAAAGCATCCGTTCTTGGCAACAAAGATCTTGCCTTCGGATCTTAAGTAGAAGGTATACCCTATAGTTTCCTTAGGGTATCCTATGAATACGCATTTTTCCGACTTGGGTTCGAGCTTTTCAGGTTGAAGTTTCTTGACATAAGCTTCGCATCCCCAAACTTTTAGAAACGACAGCTTAGGTTTCTTCCCAAACCATAATTCATACGGTGTCGTCTCAACGGATTTAGACGGTGCCCTGTTTAAAGTGAATGTAGCTATCTCTAGAGCGTATCCCCAAAATGATAGCGGTAAATCGGTAAGAGACATCATAGACCGCACCATATCCAATAGAGTGCGATTACGACGTTCGGACACACCGTTTCGCTGAGGTGTTCCAGGCGGCGTGAGCTGTGAAACGATTCCACATTTCTTTAAGTGTGTACCAAATTCGTGACTTAAGTATTCTCCTCCACGATCTGATCGTAAGAATTTTATCTTTCGGTCACGTTGATTCTCCACCTCATTCTGAAATTCCTTGAACTTTTCAAAGGTCTCAGACTTGTGTTTCATTAAGTAGACATACCCATATCTACTCAAGTCATCTGTGAGGGTGAGAACATAACGATATCCTCCGCGAGCCTCAACGCTCATTTGACCGCACACATCGGTATGTATGATTTCCAACAAGTTGGTTGCTCGCTCCATTGTTCCGGAGAACGGAGTCTTGGTCATTTTGCCTAAGAGGCATGGTTCGCACATGTCAAACGATTCATAATCAAGAGACTCTAAAAGTCCATCGGCATGGAGCTTCTTCATGCGCTTGACACCAATGTGACCAAGGCGGCAGTGCCACAAGTATGTGGGACTATCGTTATCAACTTTAAATCTTTTGGCATCTACACTATGAACATGTGTAATATTACGCTCGAGATCCATTAAGAATAAACCATTGACCATCGGAGCATGACCATAAAACATATCTCTCATATAAATCGAACAACCATTATTCTCAGACTTAAATGAGTAGCCATCTCGTATTAAAATAGATCCAGATACAATGTTCATGCTCAAACTTGGCACTAAATAACAATTATTAAGGTTCAAAACTAATCCCGTAGGTAAATGTAGAGGCAGCGTGCCGACGGCGATCACATCGACTCTGGAACCATTCCCGACGCGCATCGTCACCTCGTCCTTCGCCAGTCTCCGTTTATTCCGCAGCTCCTGCTGTGAGTTACAAATATGAGCAACGGCACCGGTATCAAATACCCAGGAGTTACTACGAGTACTGGTAAGGTACACATCAATCACATGTATATCAAATATACCTTTGGTGTTGCCGGCCTTCTTATCCGCTAAGTATTTGGGGCAGTTCCGCTTCCAGTGACCCTTCCCCTTGCAATAAAAGCACTCAGTCTCAGGCTTGGGTCCATTCTTTGACTTCTTCCCGGTAACTGGCTTACC
>NW_021211465.1:0-1542 GCF_002162155.2 Triticum dicoccoides | reverse complement strand
TCTCGAATTAAACGAGATCCCGATACAATGTTCATGCTCAAAGCTGGCACTAAATAACAATTATTAAGGTTTAAAACTAATCCCGAAGGGAGATGCAGAGGTAGCGTGCCGACGGCGATCACATTGACCTTGGAACCATTCCCGACGCGCATCGTCACCTCGTCCTTTGCCAGTTTCCGCTTATTCCGCAGCCCCTGCTTTGAGTTACAAATGTGAGCAACTGCACCGGTATCAAATACCCAGGAGCCACTACGGGCACTAGTAAGGTACACATCAATTACATGTATATCACATATACCTTTGGTTTTGCCGGCCTTCTTATCCGCTAAGTACTTAGGGCAGTTCCGCTTCCAGTGACCGCTTCCCTTGCAATAAAAGCACTCAGTCTCGGGCTTGGGTCCATTCTTTGGCTTCTTCCCGGCAGCTTGCTTGCCGGGCGCGGCAACCTCCTTGCCGTCCTTCTTGAAGCTCTTTTTTTACCCTTGCCTTTCTTGAACTTAGTGGTTTTATTGATCATCAACACTTGATGTTCCTTCCTGACTTCTACCTCCGCTGATTTCAGCATAGCAAATACTTCAGGAATGGTCTTTTCCATCCCCTGCATATTGAAGTTCATCACAAAGCTCTTGTAGCTTGGTGGAAGCGACTGGAGGATTCTGTCAATGACCGCATCATCCGAGAGATTAACTCCCAGCTGAGTCAAGCGGTTATGCAACCCAGACATAGTGAGTATGTGCTCACTGACAGAACTGTTTTCCTCCATCTTACAGCTAAAGAATTTGTCGGAGACTTCATATCTCTCGACCCGGGCATGAGCTTGGAAAACCATTTTCAGCTCTTCGAACATCTCATATGCTCCATGTCTCTCAAAACGCTTTTGGAGCCCCGGCTCTAGGCTGTAAAGCATGCCGCACTGAACGAGGGAGTAGTCATCGAAACGTGCCTGCCAAGCGTTCATAACATCTTGTTCTGCAGGGAGAACGGGTGCGTCACCAAGCGGTGCTTGTAGGACATAATCTTTCTTGGCAGCTATGAGGATGATCCTCAGGTTCCGGACCCAGTCCGTATAGTTTCTGCCATCATCTTTCAGCTTAGTTTTCTCTAGGAACGCGTTGAAGTTGAGGACTACGTTGGCCATTTGATCTACAAGACATATTGCAAAGATTTTAGACTAAGTTCATGATAATTAAGTTCAACTAATCAAATTATTAGTGAACTCCCACTTAGATTAGACATCCCTCTGGTCATCTAAGTATTACATGATCCGAGTTAAACTAGACCGTGTCCGATCATCACGTGAGACGGACTAGTCAACATCGGTGAACATCTTCATGTTGATCGTATCTTCTATACGACTCATGCTCGACCTTTCGGTCTTCTGTGTTCCGAGGCCATGTCTGTACATGCTAGGCTCGTCAAGTCAACCTAAGTGTTTGCATGTGTAAATCTGTCTTACACCCGTTGTATGTGAACGTCTGAATAAAACACCCGATCATCACGTGGTGTTTTGAAACAGCGAACTGTCGCAACGGTGCACAGTTA
>NW_021211464.1:0-962 GCF_002162155.2 Triticum dicoccoides | reverse complement strand
TAGCTTCACGGCCAGCAACTCGCATAATGCGATGGCGGGGCCATTGGTGCCTCCGGCGGAGGCGGCATTGGTGTCTCCGACGCTGGCACGGGAGCTTAATGCACCCGGGTGTACGCCGGCCGGCACCTCTTCAGCAAGCGGCCGCTCCGTCAACTGCACGCCCGCCGTTGGCGGTGCCTCGACATTAGCCGAGCTCGACGCCATCATCACGGTAACTAATTAAGCCTCTCTCGGCCGAGGACTTCATCTCCTTGCCTTTGACTGGGCATCCCTGACGCCCTACATGTTTTCGCAGGGCGCCGCCGACGTTCCGTGCACTCTCCTCCACTTCGTGAACAACGAGTTGGTCGATGTCGCCAAGGGCAAAATCGTTCAACCGGGCAACCCCTTGTTCCACGGTACCCAGATGCCACCCAACTTGTTTAGGGTTCAACTGGTTCGGGTGCTGCCAGGCTGCGACGACTTGTTACCTCCGATTCGACCCGTCGGAGCCGACGATGATGACGTGATGACCCTCAGCGCCTGCCTGAGCTGGCCCCTGCTTTGGCCGAAGAGCCAGATTCGTTTGGGGGAGGGGGACACCACCCCAAAGACAACACCGCCAGTCGTGCCGGCGCCAAGTCGGCCCCATGGCAAGACCGCCGTAACGGTGCCGGACATCCCTATGCCACTGGATCCAAACATGCATATGGCACAGGATCAGAACGACGACGACGACGACGATGATACATTTGGCAACGTCGATCAGTACTTTGCCGAGCATGGGTACGATGGCGACTTCATGGGGCCTCCTTCTCAAGAACCAAACCCAACAAAAGACGTGTGCGATCTAGCTCGTACCGCGGAGAAGCCAAGTTGCAACAGGCGCCGTCTGGCGTTCAGCTCTCAGGAGACGCCTCCAGCTGCCGACTTCACCGAGCCTCAGATAGGCGAGGTGCGAAATATTATCAGCCCCAACACAC
>NW_021211463.1:0-511 GCF_002162155.2 Triticum dicoccoides | reverse complement strand
ACTGATTTGCCCCTATTTTTTCAACAATTGTGGTTTTGCCCAGCTCACTTCACTCGCCTTGTGTTTTTGCCCTTTCGGGGCAGTTCCGACCAATCACAGTTAGCCACGTGGCGACTGCTCACTGGTCGGAACCGCCCGGAAGGGCAAAAACACAAGGCGAGTGAAATGAGATGGGCAAAACCGCAATTGTTGAAAAAATAGGGGCAAATCAGTCCAGCGTGACCCAACTAGGGGCACGAATACAGAAATCCCTTTGTTTATGGAACAATTGTATTCGTGCCCCTAGTTGGGTCACGCTCGACTGATTTGCCCCTATATTTTCAACAATTGTGGTTTTGCCCAGCTCACTTCACTCGCTTTGTGTTTTTACCCTTTCGGGGCAGTTCCGACCAATCACGATTCGCCATGTGGTGACTGCTCACTGGTCGGAACCGCCCCGGAAGGGCAAAAACACAAGGCGAGTGAAGTGAGATGGGCAAAACCGCAATTGTTGAAAAAATAGGGGCAAATC
>NW_021211462.1:0-1094 GCF_002162155.2 Triticum dicoccoides | reverse complement strand
CGGTGAGTAATAGTCCATGAAACGGGCCAGAATCAGCCAAAATTGCGACTATTGACGACGTACACATAAACGCACCCCGGGGATTGTGAATGTGGAAATAGCGCTGGGACCCCATAATGGTGAGTAATAGTCCATGGAAGAGCCCAGAATCGAACAAAATTAGGATTGCTGGTGAGCGACACGTAAACGCACCCCGGGGTGCGTCAATCGTGGAAATCGCTCCGGGACCCCAAAACGATGAGTAATAATCCATGAAACGGGGCAGAGTCAGCCAAAACTGCGAGTGTTGATGACCGACACGTAAGCGCACCTTTGGGTTCAACAACTATGGAAATCGCTTTGGGACCCCAAAACGGTGAGTAATAGTCAAAGAATCGGGCCAGAATCAGCCCAAACTGCGTTTGTTGATGACCGACACGTAAGCGCACCTTAGGGTTCAACAACCATCGAAATCGCTTTGGGACACCAAAAGGTGAGTAATAGTCCATGAAACGGGCCAGAATCAGCCAAAATTGCGACTATTGACGACATACACATAAACGCACCCCGGGGATTGTGAATGTGGAAATAGCGCTGGGACCCCATAATGGTGAGTAATAGTCCACGAAAGAGCCCAGAATCGAACAAAATTAGCATTGCTGGTGAGCGACACGTAAATGCAACCCTGGGTGCGTCAATCGTGGAAATCGCTCCGGGACCCCAAAACGATGAGTAATAATCCATGAAACGGGGCAGAGTCAGCCAAAACTGCGAGTGTGGATGGCCGACACATAAATGCACCCCAGGGATCGTCAATCATGGAAATCGCTCTAGGACCCCAGAACGGTGAGTAATAGTGCACGAAATGAACCAGAATTGGCCAAAATTGTGAGTGTTGATAACCGACATGTAAACGCACCCTGCGGTTCGTCAGTTGTGGAAATCACACCGGGGCCCCAAAACTAGGTAATAGTCACGAAACGGGACAGAATCGGCCAAAACTGCGAGTGTTGATGATCGACACGCAGACGCACCCCAGGGTTCGTCAATCGTGGAAATCACTCCAGGACCCCAAAACAGTGAGTAATAGACCAAGAGACGGGCCAAAATCGGCC
>NW_021211461.1:0-1701 GCF_002162155.2 Triticum dicoccoides | reverse complement strand
CGTAATAGTTGTGGTTAAGTTAGCTATTCCTTAAACCATGCACTTGAGCAGGCTAGGCATTTCTTATTCAAACATTATGATGAAAATAATTAATATTGTTAACCATTCAAAAACACTTTGTCAATAGGAAAAAGTATTATACGCATAAATGAATGTTATGCATTTTCATAATTCCCTTTAACATTTGTAAATCCACCAATTAACTCATGCTCCTACCTATAAAAAGAATCTAAGATTAATAATGCATATGCTATTTACATAAATAATAAGATATTTTTAAATTAATCAATCCGGATACAGAGGCATATATTAATGTTTGTAGCTTTGTTACCCCATAATGTGCGATGTTCCCTATTTATATCCATGCAAAACTTTATGCAGTAGGATACAAGACGTGTGACATTTTTTCAATAAAATTCTAGTTCCAATACACTTGTCCAAGTTTTATTGTGTCCAACACGGATGGCAAATGAAACTTGTCAATCTCACTAGCAAATTCTAGCTAGGTCCACTTGTCGAGTTGACGGTCATGTCAATGCGAAAGAAGGGCATAGCTGTCAACTTGTCACCCTAAAATCTAACCATGTCAACAATGGAGGTAGGTGAATTCGTGATAGAAGAGGAAGAAGAAAATAATAATTGTGTCATGTCAAAGTATACAAATGAGCTTTGTTTTTCAAAATAAACAGCCTGAATTCTTCAAGGATAAAGTAGCTACAAATAAATCAAAGTGTTCGTCCTAGTAAATTCTATTTTTGTTACTAGGTTACTGCCACGCTTCTGCCACGTTTGGAATTGGCTAGTTCAATTTCTACTTTTCTCCTCCAACGATTCAGCTGTCCCCCCTCCTTTCCTGCAGTATACGTATACCCTAAAAAGCTTTGTTGGTTGTTTGCTAAAATGTACCATGTCCCTGGTGTATTATGAGATCGTATTTGCTAATGAATTCTTGGTACTGTTGTTTAGTTAGTTGTTTGAAGTCCAATAAACTTTTGTGATATATATATATATATCAGTATGAATGAAATTATTGACTATGTCTTTCAAAAAGAAATGTCTTTCTTCATGGGGCCCACTTTTGAAGCTCGCCCCGGGCCTCGGAAAAGTCAGGACCGGCCCTGATCACATGCTTATCCATTATCCATGATGCAAGTGTATGAACATGCGTGAAGGATGTTGGACACCGAAGAATTAATTAAGGCTCTAAAGTGTTAGCCATAAATTGGCCTATACATCATTCTCAACATGGCTTAGAATGGCCAGATTGTCTTAGCTATACCTTTGCTGGTTTGTCGGGTTATTATAACGGGTGGATGCAGGGCCATTAATACAGATGGATGCCGCGCTACTCCTATAGATATTATAAATATGTGAGATCTATCGGGTGTGTTCTTGTTTGAATGGTTATTCTTGCTTGTCAGGCCACTCTTTATTTTTCTTTTTACATTCATAATAGCTTAACATCAGTCGCCTGAAAGTCCAATTTGGATTGTTCGATTTTCGCTAGAAGGAAGCATGCGCCAGAGGGAAGGAAGAAGCAGCCGCTGGCTCGCCGGAGTGAAAGAAGGAGTTCGCTGGCAGGCTACCCCATCATCTTTCGTTGATGGAGGGTGGGAGGAGGTTGGGTGGCACCACGGCTGTGGTGTAAGTTCGCCGGAAAAAAACTGGTCATCGCCGGGGCTAGAGGGATGGCCAAAGGCA
>NW_021211460.1:0-1502 GCF_002162155.2 Triticum dicoccoides | reverse complement strand
GCGGTTGGTTCTTTCACTGGTTATGCTTTAGTTTGGTGGAGTGAATATTGTCGGTTACACCCTGATTATATACCTATTACTTGGGATGATTTGAAACTTGCCATGCGACATACATTTGTTCCCGCTTATTATACTCGTGACATGATGAAAAAGTTGCAACATTTAAAACAAGGTAGTGACACCGTAACGAAATATTATGATGATTTACAAACTACCTTGTTGCATTCCTCTTTAGAAGAAAGTGAAGAAGATTTTATGGATAGATTTTGGGGAGGTTTAAACCGTGATATTCAGGAGATACTAATTCATGAAGAGTGTTATCCTATGGATCGTTTGTTTCGTCTTGCTTGTAAAGCAGAACAGGAAATAAAACGACGTGTTGCCCTCAAAGAGAACAAGCACAAGGTGCACATTCCAAGAGATGATACGGTTGTTCCTTCAACTACTAGGCGTGCTATGACAACCACATCCATTGTTGCATCACCTCCACCATGTGACACAGCACCATCGATAGTGCCTATATCTGAGTTGATCATAAGAGGTAATGACAAAGGTACTGATCTCCCACCTCCACATGAGTATGATGAATGCCTTGTCAATTTCAATGAACCATACGATGAGCTACCCACTACTATGATCACACCAGCTATTTTAGAAGACTATGTTCATGATTTGACTTTGCCATGTGATCAAAAAAATTTGAGTGAACCCACTGAATTAACTATTGATGCGAAAGAACCATGTGAATCAGGGAATAAATCAGATTTGGATCAAATATGTTTGAAAATAGTTGTGCCAAGGTTTAATCATTTTGATATGACCTCTAATCTTGATGATGATTCATCAAGGTTGGGATGGTTTAATGATAAGCATTGCCAATCTTTTGGTATGATTAAGAGCTTCACTTATATGTGCAAACTAAGGTGCAATATTTTTATGCATTTGACTTCTTCTGATAATATATTGGTTTTATATTTCACGACTTTAGAAGGGTGCTCTTGTATAACTGTCTCACATGTGCCACAATTGAGATCAGTCAAAATGGATGACATATACATATACAACGTGTATACCTTGTCTCTTTTGTTAGCCACATTTCAGGTTAAGCAACACCGAGGACGGCTTTGTCTTCAAGAAGGGGAGGATGATGAGGACATGGCTACCACAGTTACATCCATATCCCCTGCTGTTTTACCTCTTGGAACAATTGCTAGAGATCGCATATGCCAGTTAAATTACCAGGTACTTTCGTTTCTTGGTAATGTTTCTAGTGTTCATGAGAATATGATGCTGCCTAACTTAGATACATTTGTGTCACTTGTAATTGAAGGGCCTAGCACACACAAGAAGGATGGACATTGGAGCATGAGCAAGTACGGAGATGAAGGTGCGTGCGAAGAGAACAAGAACGAAGGTTCTAGTGGAGATTTTCGGACTTTGAAGCCACCATGATGACATACGAGAAGATGGACGAAATATACAAGATGGCCTTTCATAAATTT
>NW_021211459.1:0-1188 GCF_002162155.2 Triticum dicoccoides | reverse complement strand
CCGTACGCTATTCCCTTTGTCTATCGATATGTTACTTGCCCGAGATTCGATCGTCGGTATCCCAATACCTCGTTCAATCTCGTTACCGGCAAGTCACTTTACTCGTACCGTAATGCATGATCCCGTGACTAGACACTTGGTCACTCTGAGCTCATTATGATGATGCATTACCGAGTGGGCCCAGTGATACCTCTCCGTCATACGGAGTGACAAATCCCAGTCTTGATCCATGTCACCCAACAGACACTTTCGGAGATACCCGTAGTCTACCTTTATAGTCACCCAGTTACGTTGTGACGTTTGGCATACCCAAAGCACTCCTACGGTATCCGGGAGTTACACGATCTCATGGTCTAAGGAAAAGATACTTGACATTGGAAAACTCTAGCAAACGAACTATACGATCTTGTGCTATGTTTAGGATTGGGTCTTGTCCATCACATCATTCTCCCAATGATTTGATCTCGTTATCAATGACATCCAGTGTCCATAGTTAGGAAACCATGACTATCTGTTGATCAACGAGCTAGTCAACTAGAGGCTCACTAGGGACATGTCGGTGTCTGTTATTCACACATGTATTACGATTTTCGGATAACACAATTATAGCATGAATAAAGACAATTATCATGAACAAGGCAATATAATAATAATGCTTTTATTATTGCCTCTAGGGCATATTTCCAACAGTCTCCCACTTGCACTAGAGCCAATAATCTAGTTACATTGTGATGAATCGAACACCCATAGAATTCTGGTGTTGATCATGTTTTGCTCTAGGGAGAGGTTTAGTCAACGGATCTGCTATATTCAGGTCCGTATGTACTTTACAAATCTCTATGTCTCCATCTTGAACATTTTCACGAATGGAGTTGAAGCGACGCTTGATGTGCCTTGTCTTCTTGTGAAACCTGGGCTCCTTGGCAAGTGCAATAGCTCCAGTGTTGTCACAGAAGAGCTTGATCGGCCCCGACGCATTGGGTATGACTCCTAGGTCGGTGATGAACTCCTTCACCCATATTGCTTCATGTGCTGCCTCCGAGGCTGCCATGTACTCCGCTTCACATGTAGATCCTGCCACGACGCTTTGCTTGCAACTGCACCAGCTTACTGCCCCACCATTCAAAATATACACGTATCCGGTTTGTGACTTAGAGTCATCCAGATCTGTGTCGAAGCTAGCATCGA
>NW_021211458.1:0-1098 GCF_002162155.2 Triticum dicoccoides | reverse complement strand
TAACCCGAAGAAGCAACACCGGAAAGAAGCAAAAAACATAGTAAACAACCACCACATAAACATGGCATGATGCACAACCAAATATGATGCATGTCCGGTTTAAAGATACATGGCATGGCAAAAGTGCACAAGCAATCCTACAAATTAAGTGGAGCTCAATATGCAAAGGTGCATATTGACGAAACACCACGACAAGTTATTTAGTTCGATCTCGTTTATGTACCCAACAATATTAAATGTTGATTAACATGGCAAGGGGGTGAAGCACAACAAAACTACCTATCTAGGCAAGTTTAAATGACGCCGGAAACAACGAACAACGATTTCGGTAAAACCCAATATGCATATTTTAAGGTTTGGTACTGTTCTTCCCTAAACACAATTTTAGAGTTGTTAAACATACAAAGTAAAGCGACCATGTTAAACTAGGCATTTTTCTAGCCCATTTACATATAAAGTTTATTAAGTTTGGAGCTACGGTTAATTAGTTATGAAATAAAGCATTTTAGCATGGCATAGGAGCAAATTTAACCAAACATCATTTTAAACATTTCAAACATGGATGAAAGTAGCAAATTATTAAACTAGACAAAATTCTAAACAACTTTCATATATAATTTATTTAGATCCGATGCACGGTTGTGAAGTTATTAAATGCATGAAACTAGGGGGTTTTCTGTAAAATCTGCCATCTCAGGAAAATAGACAAAATTCGCAGGACCAGGAAAAAAACTAGCGGGCCGAAACTGGCCGGCCCAACAGGAACAGGGGAGGGGCTGGACGCGTCCTCACCATGGGCCGTGCCCAGTCGAGGAGGAGGGAGCTGGGCCGCGGATCTGGGGCGCTGATGGGCCCCGTGTGGGTCGCGGCCCACGGGGTTGTGGCCGTCCTCCTCCCGTTCCCGCATGAACAGGGAGGCAGGGGCGGCAGTGGCGGTTCATGCCGGCGACCGCGAGGCTCGAGGGCGGTGGCGGGGTCCGGCGGGGTTGAGGCGAACGAGAACCGGTCGCGGGGCGGCGGATCCCGACCGGGTCGGGCGAAGGCAAGGCCGGCGGCGAGCTCCACGTCGTAGCGGTGCCCTAGAGAGAGAGAGAGAGA
>NW_021211457.1:0-1233 GCF_002162155.2 Triticum dicoccoides | reverse complement strand
GCACCTCCCCTCTCTTCCCCTGGACCCCGTTCCCTCCTCTGCTTCCCTCCCTGCACGCGCCCGAGCGGAGCCCATCGCCGCCGACGCCGTTACCGGGGCCACAGCCACCCCCTCGCTCCCACTATGCATCCCTGAGCTCCGCCCTGACCCCGTGAAGCTACCCACGCAACGCACGCGACCAGAAGGGCCCCGAGCAGCCGCCATCGTCATCATCCCCAAGCTTCGGCCCCGGCACCGTTCTCCGTCGAATTCGGCCACTCCGGCGCGCCCCCGAGCCCACTGACCCTCCCTACAGCTCCGCGGTGAGCCTCTGTGCAGAACCCCTCTCTCTCCCCTCGTGTTTGCGAGCCCTAGGCCATAGTTCCGTCAAGACCGAGACCTCACCGGCGCCGGACTTGTCGCCGTCGTCGTTTTGGTTCACCTCCGTCCAAACCGAGCACGCAGACGTACTCAGAGCACTCCCAGGAGCCCGTAGCGCCCACCAACCCCTCCTCCCATGCACCATAGCGCCGGTCCCGCGAACCCCCGAGCTCCGGCCGCCGCCGGGGTCGATGCCGCGCTCAACTCCGGCCACCCCACGCCCTCTCGTGGCTCCCCCTAGATGCGCGGGAGCACGGGCTTCCTCCTGGTGCCCTCAGGGTGCCCAACCGCAGCCTGTAGTGCCAACCCGAGCTACTCCGGCGAGGTTCCGCCGTCGCCGTGGTCGCCGGCGTCACTCGCCGACGTGGCCACTTAATTAGGGCGTAAACACCTCGCTAATCACCTTATGAGCCACTGCCATGTGGGCCCCTGCGCCTAATTAGGATTAGTATTTTTTCTGTTTAGTTTAACTAACCACATGGGCCCCACCCGTCAGCTTTGACCACGCTGACATGGACGTTGACCGACCCCACACGTCAGTATTGACCTGCTGACGTGTCTGTTGACCCGGCCCCACCTGCCATTGACACTAACCAGCCTCAGTCACTGACCAGTGGACCCCACTGGTCAGGTTTGACCACCAGCAGCGTCTGTTGACCTGCTGACGTCATAGTGACGCAATGCTGACGCCATAATTCATTTTCTGGAATTATTTTAATTCTAAATATTCAGGAAAATTCAGAAAATGCCTAAAACTTCTAAAATTCATAGAAATTCAACCGTAGCTCCAAATTAAATAAATTATATATGAAAAATTATCAGAAAAATTCAAGGAATCCATCTGTACCATTTTCATGCATGTTAGAACAACTT
>NW_021211456.1:0-1991 GCF_002162155.2 Triticum dicoccoides | reverse complement strand
ATGTTCGATGGAAAAAGAGCGGAATACAAACCAGAAGCGGTGTACCACCCGTGTAGAAAAGAAGGCACTATATAGGACCTATACTCGGTAAGCTCCATTATCGATCCTTATTTTCATGCTCCACTACCTCTTTTCTTACCTAACTAGATAGGAAATGCGGCTTGCCGCACCCCGACAGCTCTATATACAACCACCGAAGCATTTCAAGTATAAAAAACCACAAACACAAAAAGTTCATATAGAGTGGTACTCCTTCATGAGAGACTTGTAAATAGATAATATAACATCAGGAAAAAACATGCAAAACAAATGCTCAAAACCAGCATCTAATGCACTCATATAAAAGCTCAAATAAATGACTGCATTTATAGTCCATAGTTCAGTAATCACACATACTTATGTAGTCAAAATCATGAAAACCTAATAATAAAGGCAGGTTGCTGATATAAACCTGGAAACATAAGAATGCAATCAGTCGCTGGAGAAGTTCTCCGACCAGGTGAAAACCGTGAAAAAGACCAGGTTATCCCCTCAATTTGAATTCCGCCTCCTTCCTCTACCTCCAGCCCTCTTCCTCCCGGATCCAGAAGCTTCGCCTCCCTCCTCCTCCACTCTCTGCCCAGATCCTCCACCTCCCTCCTCCTCCTCAGCCCTCTGTCCAGATCCAGCAGCTCCGCCTCCCTCCTCCTCCAGCAGATCCTCCGCTTCCCTCCTCCGCCATCAGTAGGCGCAACTCCAGCCAGCAACAGGTCCAGGCAAAGGCAGGAGCAGCTCAAGGAAGAGGTAGTTGCAGTTCCTGGCAGAGGCAGGTGACGCTAGCTCCAGCTCCGGCTCCAGCCCCAGCCCGAGCAGCAAATCCAGCTCCAGATCGTCCAGCACGGCACAACACATGCAAGAGGTAAATACAATGAGGACACAGTGATCCATGGAGTTCGATCTCAATTGCACTCCATCCGATGAAGAGGACACAGGCATACCTGGTGGAGATCCTGGTGACTTAAACATGGAAGATCCTGGTGAATCCAACATGGCTCCTATTGAAGATCTTGGTGAGCGCAATCTTGCTCTAACACATACAGGAGTACTCAACTACTGCAAGCAACTTAGCTGCCAAACTTTACTGCTACTCCAAAATTCCAGCATACAAGCACTACTGCAAGCAAATCATTATTCATACAAAATTCTTAGTATAGCAATATTGGACAATCACGCAACAGTGATCTGGCAATGCCAAGCAGCGCGTGGGTGTGGATCGAGCAATTGAAATAATGTATAAAAAATATTGCCTTCATTTCCAAGTATTATTTACATGTTCCCTATTAGATCTCTTTAGTGGCAGGAGATACAACTGTTGTTTCACACCAAAAATTTCAATTGTAAAGTAATGATAGATTAGTAGAGGCACCAGACCAAATAATTGAGAGATTAGTCATAACCCAAAAGGGTTGTTCTGTATATAACACTAATAAAAAAGACTTTGTCAATTAAGCAAACCATCATTGGCTCTCCTAATCATTGTTTTTAAGGCGTCCGTAAGGTGTCGCCTAGGCGACGCTTAGGCGTCAGGGCGCTCTGCAAGCTCAAGGCGTCCAGCTTGCCTTAGGTACCTGAGTAAGGCGTCTGCCTTAAGCTTTAAGGTGTCTGAAGTGCTGCTAAGGCGTCCAGGTTGGCGTCTTGGTCCATATTGGACGCCTTGAGCTTGCCAGCGAGGCAGGGAAGTAGTTTTAGGCGGGAAACAGTCTTCTGGTGGGAAACAGAGATGTTGTTGGCGCCAACAGATAAGAGGAGGGAAAGAGAGAGAGAGAGAGAAACAACCCCCAATCCACACACACCTCCTCCTCCTTCTCTGGCTCCTCTCCTCCAGCAGATCTGCTCCCTCCTCTGCAGCAGATCCTCTCCAGCAGCTCCTCCTCCTCCTCTCCAGCAGCTCCTCCTCTCCAGTAGCTCATCCTCCTCCTCTTCAGTACAACAGCAACCAGCAACAGGCAACA
>NW_021211455.1:0-1159 GCF_002162155.2 Triticum dicoccoides | reverse complement strand
CTGCTAACCATGCCAGGATCACAAGCCGACGAGATTGACTGGGAGAATTTATCGAACAAGGAGCTTCATGATAAGTTTCAGCAAATGCTGACTGAACAGGTGCAAGATGTGCTGAACAATTTTGAAGAGGCCATGGAGAAGATCACTGGCTTTGAGAAGACGTTCGAAACAAAGCTCGATAACAAGTTTAATGAATTGCTCGCGCGTCTTCCACCACCACCACCCGCTGCACCTAACGCACCTCTCCAACAACAACAACAACGACTACCTCCACGTCGCGAAGCAGACCTCCGCCGAGCAAGCCGTGTTCCTCTTGCGTTTGGCCAAACTGTTGGTGCTGCTGTTGATACTTCTGTGGCTCCTGCTGCTGATGCGGAGGAGGATGATTATGTGGGAGATTATGAGGATGAGGTTGATCAAAATCAACACTACGTGCAGCCACCTGTACCACCACCAGCAGGTCGACCACAGGTATATATTCGTAATGCTAGGCCTGCACCACCACCTCAGGTACGAGATGATGTCCATATTCCTAAACTGAAATTGAATATTCCACCATTTGAGGGTAGATATGTTCCTGATATATATCTTACTTGGGAGTTAGAAACTGAACAACGATTTACATGTTTACAATATCCTGAGGAGAGACGAGTTGCTGCTGCCGTTTGTGCTTTCACTAGTTTTGCATGTGTATGGTGGTCTGAACATTGTAGATTATATCCTATTCCAACTACTTGGGCTGCTTTGGAAACTGCTATGCGTACGCGTTGGGTTCCACCATATTATCAACGTGAATTGCTTCAAAAATTGCAGCGTTTAAGACAAGGAAAAAATTCTGTAGAAGAATATTATCAGGAATTACAAACTGGCATGATTAGATGTGGTATTGTTGAGGAGAATGAAGCTATGCTTGCACGTTTTCTGGGTGGATTAAATAGAGAGATTCAGACCATTCTAGACTATAAGGAGTATACTAATATCACTCGTTTATTCCATCTTGCTTGTAAAGCTGAACGTGAAGTGCAGGATCGACAAGCATTGGGGCGAACTAACTTTTCTGCAGGCCGACCTTCATCATGGACACCACGTGCATCTTCTACTTCAACTGCACCAGCACCTCCATCCGGTGCCACCTCCATCCGTGATACAAGAAAACAGG
>NW_021211454.1:0-1229 GCF_002162155.2 Triticum dicoccoides | reverse complement strand
TGCATCGTTACCGCAGAACGTCTACTACCGTTTCATTGCCGTCCGTGAGGGGGGCCACAACCCGGAGACGCGTGCCGCCTCTTCGGACATGCCACAACACCACCCCGCATGTATGAGGGCCCGGTACGACGCTCCGGTGGCATTGCTACCCCCCAGGGCCCCCGTCCCGGCTAACCCTGTAGCGTTTGACCACGGGATCTAGCCCTTTGACTTTGCACGGACGGGCTTTGACCAGTGGACCTCTCCACCCGGTTGTGTTAGGTCGGCCCAGAGGAACACTTTGGAGCAACATCCGGGCCAAACCCACAGCTACATCCACTCCGTGTAGACCCGACGCGTCCGTTTCCCCCCTCCAGGTGCCGACGGCGGCGGCGTCCGTGAGGGGGGGGGGGCACGCCCCGGAGACGCGTGCTGGGCATTTGCAACCGCCTCAACACTTCCAAATTTGTGAGAGGCCGCCTACGCAAGATTTGACGGTATGCTAGCCCCCGGAGGCCGCCGGCCACAGTCGTAGACGTGCGAAGAGCAATCCGCGTAGAGGGAAGTGTTCAGATACTTCTCCATCACAAAAAATTATGAAAAATTACCATCAGTCCTATAGCACATGTGCCCACGTTGTGTAAAAAACTCATGATTTTATCGGGCTCCAAGTATTTAATAATATTCACGCTGCATTGTTACCGCAGAATGTCTACTACCGTTTCATTGCCGTCCGTGAGGGGGGCCACAACCCGGAGACGCGTGCCGCCTCTTCGGACATGCCACAACACCACCCCGCATGTATGAGGGCCCGGTACGACGCTCCGGTGGCATTGCTACCCCCCAGGGCCCCCGTCCCGGCTAACCCTGTAGCGTTTGACCACGGGATCTAGCCCTTTGACTTTGCACGGACGGGCTTTGACCAGTGGACCTCTCCACCCGGTTGTGTTAGGTCGGCCCAGAGGAACACTTTGGAGCAACATCCGGGCCAAACCCACAGCTACATCCACTCCGTGTAGACCCGACGCGTCCGTTTCCCTCCTCCAGGTGCCGGCGGCGGCGGCGTCCGTGAGGGGGGGGGGCACGCCCCGGAGACGCGTGCTGGGCGTTTGCAACCGCCTCAACACTTCCAAATTTGTGAGAGGCCGCCTACGCAAGATTTGACGGTATGCTAGCCCCCGGAGGCCGCCGGCCACAGTCGTAGACGTGCGAAGAGCAATCCGCGTAGAGGGAAGTGTTCAGATACTTCT
>NW_021211453.1:0-1740 GCF_002162155.2 Triticum dicoccoides | reverse complement strand
GTCATGGACTCGGTTGCTCAGCCAGTTCTTTCTGCCAAGCTAATTTCAGTTCTGCACCATGTTGATGTTGGTAGCGTCTAATACCAGTATCATTCGTGTTCTTGTTTCCAGGCTTCAATGATATGCTCTGCCCGGTGGCCTCCAGGATCAGCCTCGACTCATGAAGAACACCCAAGGTACTATGTAAACCATACTTTGCTAGCTTAACTGAGTATTTGTACTAGCATCAGTCAGTCATAATCAATTTATCATTGAAAAATATGAAAGCACATTAGAAAGATAAACATGACATCCAGTGTCTGTTCTTTTATCAATGTGCATGTGTGTGGGCTCTCTTGAAGTCATTGAATAGTAGATAATTTTCTAGCATGAATGGCACTCAGGTATATTTGATCTCACACGTCAGTAGTATTCTTTGTTATTCATTTTGGATTCCACACGTGATTGGAATCTTACATTCGGCATTGTTTCTTGTCTCCCAATAGGACTTAACAGAGGTTTATGACTAAATGAACCTTTAGTTGATCAATAAGTGCATGAATCCAACCTTATGAACCTTTTTTGACCGAATGATTTCCCAGGTAATGGTATATCAAGTGCCTGAAATTTTTGATGGCAATGTAGTTTATTTAGTATAGTAAAAGTGATCTTGTACCCTGATAATTGAAGAATTTTTTGATGTCCTCTCTAGGAGCTTGTCAACAGAAATGATGACCTGTATAGCTTGTTGTTCATTAGCTATTGTGTTCATATATAGCTCGCTGTCCTCCAAACTGAAAATGCCCATCATAATAAATGTTGCCTGGCAGTATTTTCCTTTATAGTTTGCTCCTGATCATCATTTTGTTACCATTTTACTTGGCCTTCAACTAATCTTGTTCCTGTGTACCCAGGGACCTGACTTAATGATGAGGATGATGTTGGAGGAATCGGAGTGGTCACTGAAGATCGTGGACTCGCATCCGCCATTGCTGGAAGTTTGAACTTCGAGAGGGCAGAGCGATCCCGTATGAGAAGACCACCGATGTGATCATAGGTAAGCCGTTGGTTCCTCTACTCTGCTCCATCTCATTCTCTGCATGCCCACTTGAAATGAATAAAGGTCATATACATTTCTTTTGTATAGTACTTGAAAGATATGTAAATAGGTGGGCTCTTTTTGATAAATAAGTAACGAAACAATAAAAATTATCAACTTTTTTTGTTTTATGCCGGTCATCGAGCGTCGGCTAGTGTTGTGCCGGTCATCGAGTCGATGATTTAATGTTCGGATCTGTGGTAGTGGTCTTCTGGCCACCACAAGTATGTGATTTTTATGATCTTTCTTTTTACTGAAATTGGTCTCTTGTAGTTCGGTGCATCATGTTTGGTCTTTGATTTTTTTTATCCCTTTTGATTCTAGTCATAGATATGCTATATGTTTTTCTAAGAGTCTGTACAGTGCAGTTTATAAATTGGAGCTGACCTGCTGGGGCATCTTTCTGACATATTAACATCTATTTTGAATTAACTTACGTGAAATTGTACTTAAAGGTCAAGGATAGGGAATTAAAATACTTCAACCGAATTTGATTGGAAACAACATGGTGCTATTGGCTATTAGTCTACTAGTTGGGTCCGACATTTACTAAAACAAAACCTCGTTTGCTTCTTTTTTTATTTGCTGAAAAGCTCTGAGCATCTATATATTATGGATATCTTAATGTTTTGTAAAAAACATCTTTATAGTTTTCCTACTTT
>NW_021211452.1:0-935 GCF_002162155.2 Triticum dicoccoides | reverse complement strand
AAAAAAATGTCGACGTGCAATTAGTTTTTGCCATAACAGAAGAAGTCCGGTGTTGTAATAAGTTATTAAAAATAAAAAAGAGGTGCAATGCTCGTTAATTTGCTTCAAGCCTTTCGGAATAGTGTAAATTGCACTGCGCATAGCTCCGTGCAGTCTACCATATTCCTGAAGGCTTGAAGCTAAGCAACGTGAGCATTGAGCCTCTTCTTCATCGTCTCTGCACTCAGGGCTTATAAACCGCTCCTAGTCCCTCTCTCTTCGCGAGGTGGGACTAAAAAACAGCTTACTAAGAAACTGTAGTACTGGTTTATCCATGAACCGGTACTAAAGGTGCTCGTGGGGCCCAGTCTTACCTGACACAACCTCATTAGTACCAGTTCGTGGCACGAACCGGTACTAAACAGCTCCTCCCGCCTAGCAGTTGGTGCATTCTGAACGCAAAAAATATAAGAGAATTTAGATCATGATCTTATATTTCTTTACGGTCTAAATTGTCAATATGATCTTATAACATCAAAAATACTTTGATCATCAATGATCTTTGTGTGTACAATCTGAATTGTCAATATGAGTCATCAACGATTTATAAACCGATGAAGACTCATATTGCGGCCACAAATTCTACACATAGAGTTCAATGAAGACCAAGTGCTTGTGATAGTTTGAGAAATAACATATTTAAGGTGGTAAAAGGCTTGTTAGGGGAGCGAGGTGGGACTAAAAACAGCTTGCCATAACCTCATTAGTACCGGTTCGTGGTACGAACCGGCACTAAATGGTGATGGTGGGGCCATAGCCTGACTGCAGGCTGACACAGCCTCTTTAGTACCGGTTCGTGGCATGAACCGGTACTAAAGGTTCGCCACGAACCGGTGCTATTGATCGCCGCCACTAACCGGCACTAATATACACATTAGTGCCGGCTCAAATTCAAA
>NW_021211451.1:0-997 GCF_002162155.2 Triticum dicoccoides | reverse complement strand
GAAAGGCAATCTCTTACTCGATCGGCAAGTTTTAATTCCGACGGTAATATCTTTACTCAGATGATAATAAGTTCACTCGGATGTCAAACTTTCACTTGACCGGTAAGTTTTCCCTTGAAAAGTAAGCTTTCACTCGATCGGTAAGGTTTTACTCGAAAGGTAAGCTTTCACTCGACCGGTAAGTTTTCACTCGGATGTAAAACTTTCACTCGACCGGTAAGTTTTCCCTTAAAAAGTAAGCCTTCACTCGACCCGTAAGGTTTTACTCGAAAGGTAAGCTTTCACTCGACCGGTAAGTTTTCACTTGGATGTCAAACTTTCACTCGATCGGTAAGATTTTCCTTGAAAAGTAAGCTTTCACTCGACCGGTAAGGTTTCACTTGAAAGGTAAGCTTACACTCGACCGGTAAGTTTTCACTCGGATGATAAGCTTTTCACTCGACCGAAAACATAGCCTGATCTTGATTTGTCTCCACAGGTCTCATACGACCTCGGATTGAGAAGAATTATATATGAAAATCGATCGGCTTGACGAGACGAAACTTTCTTGTGTTCAAGGTTTTTCAATTCAAGGCCGTCTTGAAGGCCGAATTGCTCACGCATTGCATCAGACACTCATTAACATGTGTCTGGTGTCAAGCGTAATATTTTGGTCTCTGGCCTGTCCAGACCGTATTGACTATAACTTTTGCATATGAACTCGGATTGAGATGATTTATATATGAAAATCGATCGCCTCGACGAGACGAAGACAACTCCTTCAGAGCACTCCTTCATCTGAGGCCATATTGAGGGCTTAATCGGCTGAAAAGCACTCAGAACATTAAATTTTGTCACTCGGAGTACAGCTTCGGCCACTGAGATGAGGTCGGATGTCGATGACTTAAAAATCAAAGTTGTTCCACTCCGCGGCCTGAAACTTTTCATGCTTAAAACTCTTTCACTTGAGGCCATCTTACTTGCCTTTTGTTCCTTGCCAAAATCCGGTGTCAACACA
>NW_021211450.1:0-902 GCF_002162155.2 Triticum dicoccoides | reverse complement strand
TAAGGACTGGAGTGAGCATCTCGGAGTTGGAATGTATGCTTTGATGATGATCAAAAAATTTTGGGCTTGTACAAAGTTTATGAGAAACTTGTATTTCCAAAGAAGTGAGTGGGAGCACTATAGAATTTCTGATGAGTATATGTTGTTGACATATTGTTGATCAGAAATGACGTAGAATTTCTGGAAAGCATATAGGGTTATTTTGAAAGTGTTTTTCAATGGAAAGCCTGGATTAAGCTACTTGAACATTGAGCATCAAGATCTATAAGGATAGATCAAAATGCTTAATAATACTTTCAAATGAGCACATACCTTGACATGATCTTGAAGGTGTTCAAGATGGACCAGTCAAAGAAGGAGTTCTTGCCTGAGTTGTAAGGTACGAAGTTAAGACTTAAAGCTCGATGTCAAATCAATAACCAACAGCGGGATCTGTAGACGTTCTCTGGTCAATAACCAACAGCGGGATCTGGATACCCATGTTGGCTCCCACATGTTCCACGATGATCTCATCGGATGAACCACGATGTCAAGGACTTAATCAATCCCGTATTCAATTCCCTTTGTCTATCGGTATTTTACTTGCCCGAGATTCGATCGTCGGTATCCAATACCTTGTTCAATCTCGTTACCGGCAAGTCACTTTACTCGTTCCGTAACACATCATCCCGTGATCAACTCCTTGGTCACATTGCGCATATGATGATGTCCTACCGAGTGGGCCCAGAGATACCTCTCCGTTTACACGGAGTGACAAATCCCAGTCTCGATCCGCATAAAACAATAGATACTTTCGGAGATACCTGTAGTGCATCTTTATAGTCACCCAGTTACGTTGTGACGTTTGATACACCCAAAGCACTCCTACGGTATCCAGGAGTTACACGATCTCATGGTCAAAG
>NW_021211449.1:0-1581 GCF_002162155.2 Triticum dicoccoides | reverse complement strand
TGGAATGACTCGGACAACATAACGGCTGTAAATGCTCAGAAAAGATTTGAGACATTCACAAAAATGGTGGCATAACCACTCAGAAGCACAATATCAAGGTTTGGAGATCAACAATTAACATACAGAGGTAGAAACTGAACTGAGGCTTAATCCAACAATCTATAAGTCCACTGATAGTAACACGTGATCCTAATAGAAAGAAGAGATAGCCTAGTTCTTAATCCCCGTAGAAGAGAAGATGATGACTCAGATCAGAGGCATAAGGTGTAAGGAGTAAAAGAGCCTTACGTTCCATCCCACAATCAATTCCCTTATATAACTAAAGAATTTCTAGACTCAACTTCGACCAGTTTGGCTTGGTAATCCTACAGGCAGTCAAGCTCTGATACCAACGCTGTCAGGACCCCGACTCAATGCCACATTGATCTAGCATGCAACACCTCATATCACTTTGCGGCCTCACGCACGGTATTCCCACGGGTGTCGCCTTACCTTTGCCCGGGACCGTTTGCGCCTTTTGGCACACGTATATGACAGTGTCGCTAGCATCCATATGATAAAGAGCCCGGGCTGACATGGCTAGTCGTAAACCCAAAGTGGCACAGACTTACAGGGACAGGCATCCATGACCCAGCATCGAACGTGTCGGTCATCAGCGAGTGAATCCAGGCTATAGCACTGGGCTAGCAGGACTCCGGTGAACCGGGCTGTAGCGGGCTAACAGGACTCCGGTATTCATCGCGTGACATTTCCCCGAAGGGACAGACACAGGAACGAAGAAGGACACATGCCGGCCAGCCTAAGTGTTCTGGAGCAGTAGCAAGCTACCAAGGCTCAATGGAAACACTAGGAGACATTTCCCGGTAAGAGAGGCTACTAAAGATAAACAACTAGATGGTCAGATCCCACACATACCAAGCATTTCAATAA
Organism: Triticum dicoccoides; assembly: GCF_002162155.2. Classification (NCBI taxonomy): domain Eukaryota; kingdom Viridiplantae; phylum Streptophyta; class Magnoliopsida; order Poales; family Poaceae; genus Triticum; species Triticum dicoccoides. Next base: position 651 of record NW_021211449.1, on the reverse strand, counting down.
CATACACACAATATGCTCGATATGTGCAATACAACATGGCATCACAAAATGACTCTACGACTCAAGTAGATTATTCAATAGGCTCCGAGGAGCGAGACATTACAAACATGGGTCTCGTGACCCAACAATCAGAGCATACAAGTCAAAGCACAAGCGGAAGCTATCATGTCTGGGTACAGACATCTATAAATGAAAAAGGCCAAGAAGCCTGACTATCTATCAGATCCTACCGAGGGCACAAGATCGTAGCTGAGGTAACAAGCTAAACGTCGAAGTCCACGTGGAACTACTAGTGAGACTGAAGTCTCTCTGCAAAAACATAAAATAGGCAAACGTGAGTACAAATGTACCCAGCAAGACTTACATCAGAACTAACTACATATGCATCATTTTCAACAAAGGGATGGTGGGGTTTAACTGCAGCAAGCCAGCTTTGACTCGGTGGCTATCCTAAACTACGACTGCAAGCGACTCTTTTGAGGTGGCGCACACGAGTCCACATATTCACCATATCAATACACCACTATGGATCCGCTCCCGTCTCCCTACGAGAACGCCATCCATAGCACTCACGCTTATCTTGCGCATTTTAAAGTATCCACTTTCACTTGTCTATGAACTGATATAAGCAACCCAGAAGTCCTTTTCCGC
>NW_021211448.1:0-2232 GCF_002162155.2 Triticum dicoccoides | reverse complement strand
GATCCCCTATACTTGTGGGTTATCAGGTCCTGAAGCAGTTCACAAAGGTCCAGATCAGTTTTTATGCGCATAAGGGTTTGTTCTGATAACAGAAGATAAGGAATGCTATAGCTATTACACGGAATACATCAAGCTTGAGGTTTTTATCCATGGACTAAGGAGGAACAGGGAAGAACAGTGCCGGAGCTTCGATGAACTTCGATGAACAATGAAACCCTATGTAGATCAACAAAGGAGGAAAGGGAAGGACTTACATCGGCTGTTGAAGCAGCGGAGGTACACCGCGGCTCTCTGGAGCAACCAGGTCGATGTAGCGGCCAACGGAGAGGCGGAAGCGAAGCTCTGCGACGGCGGCGGCGCTCCGGTGCAGAGGCGTCGCGAGGAGGAAGAAGAAGCGAAGAGACAGAGGGAAAAAAAGGAAATGACCCATGGCCCTACTTATAACATAAAGGGGGAGGTAACAGGCGCGAGAATCTAGGGGCCGAAATATTGGATACCTAACAGGAGCGGTCGCCTCGATTGTCGGAGGCTCATTAACTGAAGGTGAGATGTATCATTTTTAAATAACAAGATGATGTCATGGCGATTTAACATGATCCTGGAGTATGACGTCACGGCGGTTTACAAGATCAAGGTGAAGATGCAAGGGAAGAATTTTTCGAAGTGTTGAAGATCGACATGAACAAGTTCAAATTAATCTGGGGCCTAATGTTGGGGATATTACTACTGGACGTAAACCGACCAGGAGTATCCGGATTAACTCCAAGAATATCAGAAGCCCATGATGACGTAAGGATGGTGGCGCTTTACGAAGGCCCAAGGCCCAAAGGCGAGTTAAGGCCTATAGATGTAAACCGACTTTCTCATGTAACTTGTAGTGTAAGATAGGAAGGATAGAGAAAGAGCCGGACACGTTTATGATCCGGCCTCGGGACTCTGTAAACTGGCGGGCGTCAACCTGTGTATATAAAGGGACGACCCGGCAGCGGTTTAGGAACGACAGACAACAACTCGAGAGCTAGGCAAAGCGGATTCTCTCCCTGGTCAGCGAAACCCCAGCAATACCAAGCACAACTAGACGTAGGCTTTTACCTTCATCGAAGGGGCCAAACTAGTATAAAACCCTCGTGTCCCTTGTCCGGTTTAACCCCTTTAAGCTAACCCGTAGCGATGGCTCCATGACTAAGTCCATTCACGAGGACATCTGCCGTGACAAACCCACGACAGGCACATTATTATCAAGCATAAAAGTAGTTTCATCATAACTATCATGCAAAGCAGAAGTGGCATCATCAATAAGATGCGACATATCAGAATGAATAGTAGGAGTAGGTGTCGCAAGTTTACTCAAAACAGACGGTGAATCAAGTGCAGAGCTAGATGGCAGTTCCTTACCTCCCCTCGTAGTTGAGCGAAAAATCTTAGTTCTTTTATCTTTCAAGTTCTTCATAGTGATCAGCAGATATAAATCCCAAGTGACTCAAAGAATAGAGCTATGCTCCCCAACAACGGTGCCAGAAAATAGTCTTGATAACCCACAAGTCTAGGGGATCGCAACAGTTTTCGAGGGTAGAGTATTCAGCCCAAATTTATTGATTCGACAAAAGGGGAGCCAAAGAATATTCTCGGGTATTAGCAGCTGAGTTGTCAATTCAACCACACCTGGAAACTTAATAACTTTGGGTTTTATAGTGATAATAGTAGTAATGGTAGCAAAAGTAATATTTTTGGGTTTTATAGTGATTGTAACAGTAGCAATGGAAAAGCAAATAAGCGAAGAACAATATATGAAAAGCTTGTAGGCAACGGATCAGTGATGGATAATTATGTCGGATGCGAACAATCATGAAACAGTTATAACATAGGGTGACACAGAAATATCTCCAATTCATTAATGTAATGTAGGAATGTATTATTAATATAGTCATACGTGCTTATGGAAAAGAACTTGCACGATATCTTTTGTCCTACCCTCCCGTGGTAGCGGGGTCCTATTGCTACCTCTTGAGCACTGCGTTGGATTTCCCCGAAGAGGAGAGGATGATGGAGCAAAGTAGCGTAAGTATTTCCCTCAGTTTTTGAGAACCAAGGTATCAATCCAATAGGAGGCTACGCACAAGTCCCTCGTACCTACACAAAAACAATAGCTCAATGCAACCAACACGCTTAGGGGTTGTCAATCCCTACACGGTCACTTACGAAAGTGAGATCTGATAGAGATGATAAGTAATA
>NW_021211447.1:0-1690 GCF_002162155.2 Triticum dicoccoides | reverse complement strand
GGATTAGGGTACGCGTGCGACAGCAGGAACGATATAGGTATGTCTCGTCCTGAATATAAAAGCAGTATTTTTCCAGTTTGCTTATCCACACCTGTCTTTCATCGGTCATGCCTGTGGTTTCACATTTGGTGGTTGTAATCGTGAGCCGTGGGTGGACAAGGACATGCATTTGTATTTATTTTTTTAAGTTGTGAATCCTACCTCATGAATTACTTGATTTCTTTGCTACATGTACATAGATATATTTGCACCTGGACCATGCATGTGTCCTAGAAGCTCACTACGATTATTGACATGATTTAAGAAAACAGAAATCATGACCAATAAGCCCTCTTGTCTGATCTTAGATTTCACTGTTAGGTAGGGCGTTGAAGCCAGTACATGTGTTTGTCTAATGGAAAGAAGGAACATTTTCATTCAAGCTTAAACATAAATAATTGAACTTAAGACTTACAACACTTCCTAACTCTCGGCGTCTATAAGCGTTAATGTCATTTTCCCCTATCTTCATCAGTTCTATCATGTTTTTGGTCTATTCGTATTTGATGTGTTCTGTCGTGGATTTGATTAAGTGGGTTCATTATGCTGTGCTGCAGATGATCTATAAGCGAAAAAGGCAAGCGCCGGTGCCGACATGATGTCTATGATGATCCAGTAAAGAGAAAGAGAACCTTCTTGTGATCTGGAAGGTGAGCAACACTGGCCACTCCTTAATAGTATTGAATATGTTATATGTGAGTTTGTTGCGGGTGATGCAAGTGTAGTCTTTTTTCTTCTATGGTTAACTAATAAGGTACTCCCTCCGTCCCAAAATTCTTGTCTTAAATTTGTCTAAATACGGATGTATCAAGTTACGTTTTAGTATTAGGTACATCCGTATCTAGACAAATTTAAGACAAGAATTTTGGGACGGAGGGAGTACTAATGTGTTGTTTAGTAGTACCACCTTAGGTACGTTTAGCCTTATTACATATGTCCATCAGTATCTCACAGTTAGCTTTTTTAACGAATCCTGTCCATCAGCATCTACTTCAGCTCCTTTAATGAATCTGCTGAGTGCTTGTCATTTTTTTTGGATGAAGCAGGCCTGTCTAAATCTATTATGGTTATTTCTGATTCATTTCAATACATGCATTGTTTGGTTGCTTCAACCTGCTTTGAATTTAAAGGCTTGCTGTTTGCTGTACAAACGATAACGACAGATGGCTAGTGCAAGCCAATTTAGTATCATCCCTAGAATGATGATAAGGTAGTGATCAGCAAAATGAATCATGACTTTTGTCGAACCATGTGTGCTCAATCCAGTCAAAACAGCTATCAATATTCAGTCGGAAAAAGATGCACATGAGTATTGAATATATTGAATGTTTCTGATCTTGGATATTTTATTTTTATTTTTGTGGGTGCTGATCTGATCTGATCTTGGATATTAGAAAGAGGAAATCTTAGTACAACAAATATCACTACCCCGGTACCCCTATAGAAAGCACCATTGTCTCTGGAATCCAAACAATCTCAGCCATCCGCTTCATGATTGTAACAATTAACGTTGGACTAATGCTAATTGCCCCTTAATCTCATGCTTAATGTCCCCTGGAAATCTCTCCTCATTCGGTTCAAGGTGCTCCCCTCCCCTCTGGGGCTCTGTTCAAGGGATGTGATGTAAAACACCATTTCGTAGACATGGATG
>NW_021211446.1:0-2085 GCF_002162155.2 Triticum dicoccoides | reverse complement strand
AATCTCGTCGGCTTGTGATCCTGGCATGGTTAGCAGCAATAGAAACACACAAGAATATGATCCTACAGACTACGAACAAGTGGTGGTGGTGGGTGTCACAAATCCGTCAAGCAAATCTCAAATTCTTACCAGTTCTTACCCAGCAGCAGGCGGTGATCGGCAACCGTTGTAGTCAAAAACTCTCAAAGCTTGGATAGAGCGATTACCAGGGAGAGTCAAACGCACGACGTAGATGTATGTGGAGCTGGGAAGGCTTATAATATGGTAGCAAAAAGGGTCAGCAATAATCAATTCAGAGATGCAAAGTTGAATAAACGCTCAACGACGGTACTGTGCTGGTCCTAGGCTAGACTGTGCTAGAGACGCGAGCCTAGAACACTAACAAAATCACGGCGCGGCACGTACACAAGGGAAAAGCACACTCTGAATTTTTTTTTTCGCTTTTTTTTTTTGCGCTCTTTTTTTTGCGCTGCTTTTTTTTTCTTTTTTTTTTGCGAAAAATCACTATAATGGCGAGTGTCTCAAAACTCTTCCTAGCTCAAACTGACAGGATGGGCACGAAATTTTTTCGACCAAATTTTTTTTTTCGACTGCCCGGACCCAAAAACTGGAAACGGGTCAAAAAAAACTTCCTATAATGGCACCCGTCTCAAAACACTCAGAAACACCTAAAAATAGGATAGCCAGAAATTTTTTCGAAAAATGCGTTTTCGAAAAATTTTGGGCCTAAACGGAGCGTGGCTACCCGACTCTTTTTTTTTCCGAAACCTACTCTGGCAAGGAAACACGAATCGGAATCTAGATGGATCCCGAAAACAAACCTAATAAGCAAAGAACTCGGATTGGTGGTGGATATATGGTGGTGGTATATGGCAGCGGTGGTGGTAGCGGTGGTAGTATATGGATATGGATCAGTGGTGGTATATGGACACGGATTGGTGGTGGTATATGGATACGGATTCGGTGCGGTGGTGGTAGATGGCAGGGGCGATGATGATGGTGCGGCGGCGGCGTGACAACTTATGACCAGAACTCGAAACTCTAAAAGACTAGACTCTAAGACCAGCAACTAGACACGACGATGCAACCGCAAATTCAACAAAGCAAAACCCTAAAATGATTATGCAAAGGCTCAGATTGGTTCGGATATGATGAACTAACCCTAATTTTTTTTGTGGCTTTTTCGTGGACTGTAGGTATGAAAAACAGACTCGATCTAAACTACGAAAAACTGTAAAATCTCACCGAGCAACCTGGAAATCTGATACCACTTGATAGAGGCAAAGGTGTCCCGTCTTTCGATGAGATGGTGGAATTCGCTTTGGTGGAAGTCGACTTTGACGATCCGACTACGAACGTGCGAGGACGTCGCGCCTTAGCAATCGCTAAACCAACTCCGAGAGGTTATTGACCACGCCGGAGCACGATCAACCTGACCACGAGGGTCTGTTTCCTGCGAGCAAACCAAGAACAAGCAAGAAACTAAGATTGCAATCTGGATATTGCGAATATAAGATGAAAGCTTTATTGATCAAGGTGGGGTTCTGTGACGCCTTTGTCTGGTCGTTGAACACAAACGAAGTACGCGAAGTTGCAGCTATGGCGAACTTTTAATCTAAACAAAACCCAAAGTCTAAACGATGCCCTAAGGGCTGTATATATGGAGGAAGAGGGGGGGAATTTCGTGGCCCTTGGCGGAGGGGTCCGAAATCAACCCTATCTCTTGTTTCCCCACACATACGGACTCTAAAAATAGCCTATACTTATGTATTTCGAAATTACATGGGCCTGGCCCAATAATAAGGTGACGCAGCACCTAGAATAGCCTCGGGACGAAATTTATGAAGTGGCATCTTGTATATTTCGTCCAAGGCTTCATGCACCCATTATGGTGGCTTCAAAGTCCTGAAATCATCACTTGTAACTCCGTTCTTGTTCCCCTTGCGCATGCCATCATCTCCATGCTTGTTCTTGCTCCAATGTTCATCCTTCTCCAAGCTAGGCCCTTCATTTGTAAGCAAAACAAATGTATCCAATTTAGGCAGCATCATATTCTCATGAACATTAGAATCATTACCAAGAAAC
>NW_021211445.1:0-1941 GCF_002162155.2 Triticum dicoccoides | reverse complement strand
CAATTGTAGTACTCAGAGAATCTGAGCACATGCTCACTAGTTGAGTGATTCTCCTCCATCTTTTAGCTATAGAACTTGTTGGAGACTTCATATCTCTCAACTCGGGTATTTGCTTGAAATATTAACTTCAACTCCTGGAACATCTCATATGCTCCATGACGTTCAAAACGTCTTTGAAGTCCCGATTCTAAGCCATTAAGCATGGTGCACTAAACTATCAAGTAGTCATCATATTGAGCTAGCCAAACGTTCATAACGTCTGCATCTGCTCCTGCAATAGGTCCGTCACCTAGCGGTGCATCAAGGAAATAATTCTTCTGTTCAGCAATGAGGATAAACCTCAAATCACGGATCCAATCCGCATCATTGCTACTAACATCTTTCAACACAATTTTCTCTAGGAACGTATCAAAATAAACACAGGGAAGCAACAACGCGAGCTATTGATCTACAACATAATTTGCAAAATACTACTAGGACTAAGTTCATGATAAATTTAAGTTCAATTAATCATATTACTTAAGAACTCCCACTTAGATAGACATCCCTCTAATCCTCTAAGTGATTACGTGATCCAAATCAACTAAACCATGTCCGATCATCACGTGAGATGGAGTAGTTTCATTGGTGAACATCCCTATGTTGATCATATCTGCTATATGATTCACGCTCGACCTTTTGGTCTCCGTGTTCCGAGGCCATATCTGTATATGCTTGGCTCGTCAAGTATAACCTGAGTATTCTGCGTGTGCAACTGTTTTGCACCCGTTGTATTTGAACGTAGAGCCTATCACACCCGATCATCACGTGGTGTCTCAGCATGAAGAACTTTCGCAACGGTGCATACTCAGGGAGAACACTTCTTGATAATTAGCGAGAGATCATCTTATAATGCTACCGTCAATCAAAGCAAGATAAGATGCATAAAAGATAAACATCACATGTAATCAATATAAGTGATATGATATGGCCATCATCATCTTGTGCTTGTGATCTCCATCTTCGAAGCACCGTCGTGATCACCATCGTCACCGGCGCGACACCTTGATCTCCATCGTAGCATCATTGTCGTCTCGCCAATCTTATGCTTCCATGACTATCGCTACCGCTTAGTGATAAAGTAAAGCATTACAGCGCGATTGCATTGCATACAATAAAGCGACAACCATATGGCTCCTGCCAGTTGCCGATAACTCGGTTACAAAACATGATCATCTCATACAATAAAATTTAGCATCATGTCTTGACCATATCACATCACAACATGCCCTGCAAAAACAAGTTAGACATCCTCTACTTTGTTGTTGCAAGTTTTACGTGGCTGCTACGGGCTTAAGCAAGAACCAATCTTACCTACGCATCAAAACCACAACGATAGTTTGTCAAGTTGGTGATCTTTTAACCTTCGCAAGGACCGGGCGTAGCCAAACTCGGTTCAACTAAAGTTGGAGAAACTGTCACCCGCAAGCCACCTATGTGCAAAGCACGTCGGAAGAACCGGTCTCGCGTAAGTGTACGCGTAATGTCGGTCCGGGCCGCTTCGTCCAACAATACCGCCGAACCAAAGTATGACATGCTGGTAAGCAGTATGACTTATATCGCCCACAACTCACTTGTGTTCTACTCGTGCATATAACATCAACATATATAACCTAGGCTCGGATGCCACTGTTGGGTTTCGTAGTAATTTCAAAAAAATTCCTACGCACACGCAAGATCATGGTGATGCATAGAAACGAGAGGGGAGAGTGTGATCTACATACCCTTGTAGACCGACAACGGAAGCGTTAGCACAACGCGGTTGATGTAGTCGTACGTCTTCACGGCCCGACCGATCAAGCACCGAAACTACGACACCTCCAAGTTCTAGCACACGTTCAGCTCGATGACGATCCCCGGACTCCGATCCAGCACAGTGTCGGGGAAGAGTTCCGTCAGCAC
>NW_021211444.1:0-2412 GCF_002162155.2 Triticum dicoccoides | reverse complement strand
GTACGGCGTACCACACAACATCATCACCGACAACGGCACAAATTTTGCCAAAGGCGCCTTGGCCCGTTTCTGCGTGACACAGGGCATCCGACTGGACTTAGCGTCCGTTGCCCATCCGCATTCAAACGGCCAGGTGGAGCGAGTAAACGGCCTCATCCTGTCCGGCATCAAGCCTCGACTGGTCGAACTGCTAGAGCGTTTGGCCGGCTGTTGGCTTGACGAGTTGCCAGCCGTCCTCTGGAGTCTGCGCACGACTCCAAACAAGTCAACCGGCTTCACACCTTTCTTCCTCGTCTACGGTGCTAAAGTCGTCATCCCAACGGACATAGAGTTCGACTCCTCGCGAGTCACCATGTACACCGAGGAGGAAGCAGAAGAAGCACATCAAGACGGCGTCGATCTGCTGGAAGAGGGCCGACTGTTGGCACTCAGCCGGTCCAGCATCTACCAGCAGAGCCTGCGCCGATACTACAACAGGAAGGTCAGGCCGAGATCTTTCCAAGAGGGCGACCTTGTGCTCCGACTGATCCAGCGAACAGCCGGCCACCACAAGCTGTCGACGCCTTGGGAAGGCCCTTTCATCATCAGCAAAGTGCTGGGCAACGACTCCTACTACCTGATTGACGCTCAGAAGCCCCGAGCATGCAAGAGGGACGGCTCTGGCAAAGAAACGGAGCGGCCATGGAATGCAAATCTCCTCCAAAGATTTTACAGTTGATGCAGTATGTACCACGCTACCTTTTCTATTAAAGTACCAAGACTTCGGGCCCCCCGAGACGTGCTCGGGGACTGCCCTCTTTTATTTATATGATAAGAATTATGCCTACAAGTATGTTACTCTTTGTTATGCCGCTTGGCACCGGGTTTGACTAGTCGGCCCGGGGACTTGCCGCCTTGCACTATGAAATGCTTCCTGCAGCCGGACAAGTAGTGTGTGGTGCCTAAGCCATCTCCTGTCAGAAGCCGCAGCTCGCAGAGCGACTGTCCGGTGGGCAGGAGTAAGGTAGAATGGGCGTTCGCATGAAAAATGGCTAAGGACTCAAAGCATGAAACATAGCTTAAGCCGGCTACCGGCCTTTTTTGCAAACCGACTATTGAGCAGTCGGCTCGCTGCCTTCTATTCATCTTGCTAAAAAAACTCTAAAACGGCTAAGTACTTGCCTTCCCAAAAGTAGCCAAGCATTTGATCCAGCGGCAGTCCGTAGAGAGGCTGTCCGACTGACAAGACGGCAACTAAGGGAAGGCGGCAAAGGAAAAAGCCAAAGGAGCAATGAGTAAGAAAAGATAAAATTCGGATAAATATTTACATAACATAGGCCCTTGGCCGAATCTTCGAGCAGAAGTTCAAAATACACCCCGCGGGTGGAATTGTGCGAATTACCAAGTTCTTCAAAGACTACTAAAGCAGATAAAATAAAGATAAGGCGGCAGCCCAGGAATCGGCAGACGGATTCGGAGGGTCAGAGGAGACGGTGGTTTCAGGCGTTGGGGCTGCTGGTTGGGCAGTCTCGGCTTGATCGCCTTCGGCGGCAGTCGGCTCGGTCGCACGCGGCTCGTTGCTGGAGGCGCGGTCGAGCTGAGGCTGGCTGTCCGCTCCGTCTTCTGGTGCCTCCATCTCGCCTCCGTCCTCCGCCTCACCTTCCTCCTCGACGCTGGAGCCGATCACCTCTGCCGAGTCCTCGCCGTAGTCTGGGTTCATCCCAAACCACTCCGGCGGTGCCTCCTCGCCGTTTTCAGCCCGCTCGGGGACGAAGATGCTGGTGTCGGTGTACTCGGCGATCGCCGCGGTGCACTTGAAGAGGGCGTCTTCCACGGCTGCCAGCTCCGGCTGGGCCTCTGACCGGAGTGTGGCCAGCCGGTCTAGGTCCAGCCCCGGATACCACGCCTTGACGAATTCCAAGGCTCGACGCGCTCCAGCCTGGGCCGAGGAACCTTTCCAGGCCTCAAGACGGCCAGCTGCGACCTCCAGCCAGTCGGCAGTCTGACTGGGGGTGCGCGGAGCCTGCATGTCTAGCCACAGGGCAGCGATCGCCTGGGCGCCGACACGTTGAAGCCGGCGCAGCATCCGGTGAGCCGGCCGAAGGCGAGCCTCGATGCTCAAGATCTGCTCGTCAAGGGTTCGGCGGGCGTCGGCGGCGATCTCTGCGCCTTCTGCCCTCTGCCCTTCACGGTCAGCCTCGATGGCTTGGTTGGCGACCTGTGAGTGGCCTGGGAAGAAGTCTGGCGAAAAGAATGAAGAAGCAAGTCAAAAATCAGGAGTCGACTCGACTTATAGTCGGCAGCTCGAAGAAAGAAAGTAAAGAAGCTCACCATCAACGATGTCCTCAATCTCGTGGAAGCCGGAGGCCAGCAATGCCTCCTTGTCAGACCAGGAGGAGCGCTCGCTTGCGAACTCGGCCAGGAGGGCGGTCT
>NW_021211443.1:0-2412 GCF_002162155.2 Triticum dicoccoides | reverse complement strand
GTACGGCGTACCACACAACATCATCACCGACAACGGCACAAATTTTGCCAAAGGCGCCTTGGCCCGTTTCTGCGTGACACAGGGCATCCGACTGGACTTAGCGTCCGTTGCCCATCCGCATTCAAACGGCCAGGTGGAGCGAGTAAACGGCCTCATCCTGTCCGGCATCAAGCCTCGACTGGTCGAACTGCTAGAGCGTTTGGCCGGCTGTTGGCTTGACGAGTTGCCAGCCGTCCTCTGGAGTCTGCGCACGACTCCAAACAAGTCAACCGGCTTCACACCTTTCTTCCTCGTCTACGGTGCTAAAGTCGTCATCCCAACGGACATAGAGTTCGACTCCTCGCGAGTCACCATGTACACCGAGGAGGAAGCAGAAGAAGCACATCAAGACGGCGTCGATCTGCTGGAAGAGGGCCGACTGTTGGCACTCAGCCGGTCCAGCATCTACCAGCAGAGCCTGCGCCGATACTACAACAGGAAGGTCAGGCCGAGATCTTTCCAAGAGGGCGACCTTGTGCTCCGACTGATCCAGCGAACAGCCGGCCACCACAAGCTGTCGACGCCTTGGGAAGGCCCTTTCATCATCAGCAAAGTGCTGGGCAACGACTCCTACTACCTGATTGACGCTCAGAAGCCCCGAGCATGCAAGAGGGACGGCTCTGGCAAAGAAACGGAGCGGCCATGGAATGCAAATCTCCTCCAAAGATTTTACAGTTGATGCAGTATGTACCACGCTACCTTTTCTATTAAAGTACCAAGACTTCGGGCCCCCCGAGACGTGCTCGGGGACTGCCCTCTTTTATTTATATGATAAGAATTATGCCTACAAGTATGTTACTCTTTGTTATGCCGCTTGGCACCGGGTTTGACTAGTCGGCCCGGGGACTTGCCGCCTTGCACTATGAAATGCTTCCTGCAGCCGGACAAGTAGTGTGTGGTGCCTAAGCCATCTCCTGTCAGAAGCCGCAGCTCGCAGAGCGACTGTCCGGTGGGCAGGAGTAAGGTAGAATGGGCGTTCGCATGAAAAATGGCTAAGGACTCAAAGCATGAAACATAGCTTAAGCCGGCTACCGGCCTTTTTTGCAAACCGACTATTGAGCAGTCGGCTCGCTGCCTTCTATTCATCTTGCTAAAAAAACTCTAAAACGGCTAAGTACTTGCCTTCCCAAAAGTAGCCAAGCATTTGATCCAGCGGCAGTCCGTAGAGAGGCTGTCCGACTGACAAGACGGCAACTAAGGGAAGGCGGCAAAGGAAAAAGCCAAAGGAGCAATGAGTAAGAAAAGATAAAATTCGGATAAATATTTACATAACATAGGCCCTTGGCCGAATCTTCGAGCAGAAGTTCAAAATACACCCCGCGGGTGGAATTGTGCGAATTACCAAGTTCTTCAAAGACTACTAAAGCAGATAAAATAAAGATAAGGCGGCAGCCCAGGAATCGGCAGACGGATTCGGAGGGTCAGAGGAGACGGTGGTTTCAGGCGTTGGGGCTGCTGGTTGGGCAATCTCGGCTTGATCGCCTTCGGCGGCAGTCGGCTCGGTCGCACGCGGCTCGTTGCTGGAGGCGCGGTCGAGCTGAGGCTGGTTGTCCGCTCCGTCTTCTGGTGCCTCCATCTCGCCTCCGTCCTCCGCCTCACCTTCCTCCTCGACGCTGGAGCCGATCACCTCTGCCGAGTCCTCGCCGTAGTCTGGGTTCATCCCAAACCACTCCGGCGGTGCCTCCTCGCCGTTTTCAGCCCGCTCGGGGACGAAGATGCTGGTGTCGGTGTACTCGGCGATCGCCGCGGTGCACTTGAAGAGGGCGTCTTCCACGGCTGCCAGCTCCGGCTGGGCCTCTGACCGGAGTGTGGCCAGCCGGTCTAGGTCCAGCCCCGGATACCACGCCTTGACGAATTCCAAGGCTCGACGCGCTCCAGCCTGGGCCGAGGAACCTTTCCAGGCCTCAAGACGGCCAGCTGCGACCTCCAGCCAGTCGGCAGTCTGACTGGGGGTGCGCGGAGCCTGCATGTCTAGCCACAGGGCAGCGATCGCCTGGGCGCCGACACGTTGAAGCCGGCGCAGCATCCGGTGAGCCGGCCGAAGGCGAGCCTCGATGCTCAAGATCTGCTCGTCAAGGGTTCGGCGGGCGTCGGCGGCGATCTCTGCGCCTTCTGCCCTCTGCCCTTCACGGTCAGCCTCGATGGCTTGGTTGGCGACCTGTGAGTGGCCTGGGAAGAAGTCTGGCGAAAAGAATGAAGAAGCAAGTCAAAAATCAGGAGTCGACTCGACTTATAGTCGGCAGCTCGAAGAAAGAAAGTAAAGAAGCTCACCATCAACGATGTCCTCAATCTCGTGGAAGCCGGAGGCCAGCAATGCCTCCTTGTCAGACCAGGAGGAGCGCTCGCTTGCGAACTCGGCCAGGAGGGCGGTCT
>NW_021211442.1:0-1140 GCF_002162155.2 Triticum dicoccoides | reverse complement strand
CTTACATCAGATCCTACATACATGCATATTGTCAAGAAGGGTTGGTGGAGTTATTGCAGCAAGCCAGCTTTGACTCTTGGCTAGACTATCCTACGATACTTCAACTTGAAATGGTTTTGCGCACACGAGTCCACTACTCACCACTTCAATACACTACCGAGGATCCGCCTCCGTCTTCCTACGGAAGAGCCATCCTCGGCACTCACACTTATCTTGAGGCTTTTAGTAGTTTCCATTTACTTGTCTATGAACTGTATAGGCAACCAAGTAGTCCTTTACCGCGGACGCGGCTATTCGAATAGATCATGATAACCCTGCAGGGGTGTACTTCTTCATACACGCTCTCACCACTTACCGTCGTTTACACGACATGTACTCGGCAACCTTCAAGCGGAAGCCCAACGTGGGTGTCGGCCACGACCTACCTAATCGCCTAAGTCTCTAGTCCAGGTTTATCGCCTATTTGGGTTCCATCCATGAGGAGATCCGGCCGAGGTATCGCTCACAGCCCCAAACGATGTGAACAGGGTTCCCGAGATACCTAACGGGTATTCGGTACACCGTGCCACGTACCTACAGCATCACAGCCCACCCCTACGGTCAGCGCTGTCCACGGCCTCCAGTATACTACAAACACCAGAAACTACTTGCAACTCCTGGACAGAGAACTAGGGTGACTAAGAAGTCGAGAGGGTCCATTGGTTTCGGGCCCAATGCATGGTAGTAGCTGAATCTTAAATCACACATACAGATCTCAGTGCTTAAGGTCGGCTTCAATGAAACAACCCACCATGTACTCCTACATGGCCTCTCATCGATACCTTTACCAAATCGTGTTCACCACACCACTCTCATTACCGACATAATCATTTCACTCTAGCCCATCACCCAGATGAACCAGACCTGACACGACTCTAAGCATAGCAGGCATAGCAAGGTAGGAACAACACATACATATGGCTCAATCAACTCCTACACATGCTAGTGGGTTTCATCTAGTTACTGTGGCAATGACAGGTCATGCAGAGGAAATGGGTTCAACTACCGTAGCACACAGCAGTTTGAATCGCGTTGTCTTAATGCAGTAAAAGAGAGCAGGAGCGAGAACATGGGATTGTATCGATATGATCAAATGGTTGG
>NW_021211441.1:0-1179 GCF_002162155.2 Triticum dicoccoides | reverse complement strand
TGTTTTGACGTCCATCTTCCATATCTCATAATCATAGTATGCGGCAATTGCTAACATGATTCGGACGGACTTTAGCTTCGCTACGGGAGAGAATGTCTCGTCGTAGTCAATCCCTTGAACCTGTCGATAACCCTTAGCGACAAGTCGAGCTTTATAGATGGTAACATTACCATCCGCGTCCGTCTTCTTCTTAAAGATCCATTTGTTTTCTATCGCTCGCCGATCATCGGGCAAGTCTGTCAAAGTCCATACTTTGTTTTCATACATGGATTCTATCTCGGATTTCATGGCTTCAAGCCATTTGTTGGAATCCGGGCCCGCCATTGCTTCTTCATAGTTCGAAGGTTCATTGTTGTCTAACAACATGATTTCCAGGACAGGGTTGCCGTACCACTCTGGTGCGGAACGTGTCCTTGTGGACCTACGAAGTTCAGCAGTAACTTGATCCGAAGTACCTTGATCATTATCATGGTTTTCCTCTTCAGTTGGTGAGGGCATCACAGGAACGGTTTCCTGTGCTGCGTCACTATCCCGCTCAAGAGGTAGTACTTCATCGAGTTCTACTTTCCTCCCACTTACTTCTTTCGAGAGAAACTCTTTTTCCAGAAAGCATCCGTTCTTGGCAACAAAGATCTTGCCTTCGGATCTTAAGTAGAAGGTATACCCTATAGTTTCCTTAGGGTATCCTATGAATACGCATTTTTCTGACTTGGGTTCGAGCTTTTCAGGTCGAAGTTTCTTGACATAAGCTTAGCATCCCCAAACTTTTAGAAACGACAGCTTAGGTTTCTTTCCAAACCATAATTCATACGGTGTCGTCTCAACGGATTTAGACGGTGCCCTATTTAAAGTGAATGTAGCTGTCTCTAGAGCGTATCCCCAAAATGATAGCGGTAAATCGGTAAGAGACATCATAGACCGTACCATATCCAATAGAGTGCGATTACGACGTTCGGACACACCGTTTCGCTGAGGTGTTCCAGGCGGCGTGAGCTGTGAAACGATTCCACATTTCTTTAAGTGTGTACCAAATTCGTGACTTAAGTATTCTCCTCCACGATCTGATCGTAAGAATTTTATCTTTCGGTCACGTTGATTCTCCACCTCATTCTGAAATTCCTTAAACTTTTCAAAGGTCTCAGACTTGTGTTTCATTAAGTAGACATACCCATATCTACT
>NW_021211440.1:0-518 GCF_002162155.2 Triticum dicoccoides | reverse complement strand
TCTACTCCCTCTGTTTCGCCCGATCCAGATCGGGGGAAATGCCCTGACGCCGCGTAGTCGCAGCCACCTCATCGGCCGCGTACCCCCCCGGAGACCCTCCTCACCGGAGCGCCCCCCCATCGCCCATGCCGTCGTCGCTCCGTCCATGGCTCCTCGCCGGCTCCACCAACCCTCACCACCCTCTCCCCGACCTGGACGCGTCGCCCCCGACCCCGTCGTCATCGCCGGCGCCAGGCGCCGCCTCGCTGGCGCTGCCCCACCGCCGCCGCCCTGTGCCGGGTCGACCTCGCCGTGGCCTCCTCATCTCCTCCCCACGAGTCGCCCCCGAGCCTCGCCGCCCCGCTTCTCTTCAACGCTGGTGAGGCCCTCGGCCTCTCCCCCCTCGATCTGTGTCGCCGGCGCCATTCACTGCCCGCGCGCGCATGACCCCGCGCTCGCTGCCCTGCTCGCCAGCCAGACCTTGCCGTCCCGCACCTGCGCCCCCCGCTGCTCGCCTAGCTCGTCGGCCCCGCGCATCT
>NW_021211439.1:0-1450 GCF_002162155.2 Triticum dicoccoides | reverse complement strand
CTATCGTAGTTCATCTCCCGAGAATCCCGCAACGTCATCTCGTCGATTTGTGTTGCAAACTTCCGTTTTTCTTCCTAGACTCGATGAGTCTGGAATATCCTGACACCAACCAGATCTGAATCTCAGGCAGATATGATGGTTGGAATATTTCCCAAGAATTATAATATTGGTCGCGCGATAACCGGTAAAGTGGATGTCGTGGCCAACACACCCAGCCGGAAGACCTGTTATTATAATATCTTGATTGATGAAGTTGGCCACCTCCCCATAGGGATTTCGTAGGATTTACTCCCTAGTTGCCCCTATGGATTTTTGTGTTCCCGAAGTCCGACCTTTACTTGATGTTCTAGATACCAAACCATTTCAATGAATGGGATACGCTAGCACATCAAGGAGAACATTAGAAGCGGAGTGCTAAATGTCTCTCGGTCGATCATCCAGATTTTATTTCCTTAGCCCCGTCAAGGGTGAAATCTGAGAAGGTGTTATCTTCCTTTGCATCTGCATCCTCCATCACCATTCATCATGGTAGCAAGTTGTGTTGCCAGAATCCTTGACACGGATATTGGTGGAATCTTGATGATTGTGGAAATGCTCAAGTTCTTGAGAGCACGCACAAGCGCTACGTGTTATCATCGGCACTAGCTAGGTCTGCTCTCAGTTTCCTCGACATGCTATGACCTTTTCAAACAGTGAATTCACTCTCTATTGTTGGGTTCTTCCCCAGTTACTAGAATCATTCCCAGCATTTGCATTTTGTTCCCAGCTTGCACCGCCAATGTGCCTTTCTACCATGGGTCTCTTCCATCTCCGGTGATAAGGAAACTCATCCATTACGTTGTCTTCAACAAGGTAATCCACATCATCCAAGTCCGAGTATGCCATTCTACCGACCCCGCCAATCGATTGCTGTGAATTGCCTTAGGCTGGTTTAAAGAGTTTCAATGATCTCTGAATCAAAAGTAATTCTTTTTGCCACTTAAGGGGATATCTCTACGAGTCACCTTCCCTAAGGTGTATCGTTATGGTATCATGGCAACTCAACTCCTCGCTACCTTGACAATCGTTTACCACCTTCTTAGGTGTGGAATCGTTGTCTACCTAGTGAACCTTCGTCATCCGTTTCTTCCACCCCTCTTGATGTGTATCTCGTGTCTCAACCCGAGAGATGGTTCTATGTCTCATTCCGGAAGTTAATCCTGAGTTGTTCGATCTTCGAGAAGACCGATCCTTCCAGAGTTTTCCTTTCCTCTTCTTGTCATGATTAGCTGGAGTTCTCAGAGCAAGACGACAAGACAAAGATGGTGTTCAAATCAACGTTCATTTGAAGTGCAACCGGGATCGTGAAGATTATACTAGTTTGCTTTTCCCCTTCAGCCTACCCTACGCTTGAATCTCGAGACGAGATTCTTGTTTAGTGGGGGTGAGTTGTCACATCCCTAGCTTCTGG
>NW_021211438.1:0-1739 GCF_002162155.2 Triticum dicoccoides | reverse complement strand
GTATAATCCATGGACTCAACATTAATCAAAAGAAGTCATATACTTGTTGTAAAAATTTAGAAGTCATCAAAAACCAAAGCACTACGCGCATGCTCCTAGGGGGATAGATTGGTAGGAAAGACCATCGCTCGTCCCCGAATGCCACTCATAAGGAAGACATTCAATAAATAAAATTGTGCTCCAACTTCATCACAAAGCGGTTCACCATACGTGCATGCTACGGGAATCACAAACTTTAACACAAGCATTCTTTAAATTCATAATCACCCAACTAGCATAACTTTAATATTACTACCTCCATATCTCCAAACAATTATCAAGTATCAAGTTGATCATAGCATCCAAATTCACTTCCTATGATAGTTTTTATTATACCCAACTTGGATGATCATCATTCTAGGACCAACTTTGTGATAACAGCAAATACCATGTTTTTCTAAAAGACTCTCAAAATAATATAAGTGAAGCATGAGATACTAGCAATTTCTTCAAAATCAAGACACCAACATTGTGCTCTAAAAGATATAAGTGAAGCACTAGAGCAAAAACTATCAAGCTCAAAAGATATAAGTGAAGCACATAGAATATTCTAGCAAATTCTAATCAAATAGGCTTCTCCCAAAAGGTGTGTTACAGCAAGGATTATTGTGGTAAACTAACAAGCAAAGACCAATATAATACACGACGCTCCAAGCAAAACACATATCATGTGGCGAATAAAAATATAGCTCCAAGTAAAGTTACCAATGAACGAAGACGAAAAAGGGGATGCCTTCCCGGGGCATCCCCAAGCTTAGGATTTTGGCTACTCTTGAATATCTTGGGGTGCCATGGGCATCCCCAAGCTTAGGCTCTTGCCACCCTTTATTCCATAGTCCATAAAGGCTTTACCCAAAACTTGAAAACTTCACAACACAAAACTCAACAGGAAATCTTATAAGCTCCGTTAGTGAAAGAAAACAAAACCACCACATAAGGTACTGCAATGAACTCATTCTTTATTTATTTTGGTGTTAAACCTACTGTATCCCAACTTCCTTATGGTTCATAAATTAATTTACTAGCCATAGATGCATTGAAATAAGCAAACAACACACGAAAAATAGAATCTGTCAAAAACAGAATAGTCTGTAGCAATCTGTAACTAACGCAAACTTCTGGAACTCTAAAAATCCTACCAAAATATGAAGTCGTGGAAAAGTTTTCTATTGATCAGCGTAAAAAAGAATCAATGCAAAAGCACGTTTCTGTGATTTATTGAATTTTTTCTCGTGAGCGTAAAGTTTCTGTTTTTCAGCAGAATCAAATCAACTATCATCATAGTTTATCCTATAGGTTCTACTTGGCACAAACACTAAACAAAAGATAAAAATACATCTAAACAGAGAGTAGATGCAAGATTTATTCCTAAACAGGAGCAAAAACAAAGAAACATAAATAAAATTGGGTTGCCTCCCAACTAGCGCTATCGTTTAACGCCCCTAGCTAGGCATAAAAGCAAGGATAGATCTAACTAGTGCCATCTTTGGCACTTGATTCATAAGTAGCACGCATGATAGATTCATAAGGTAGTTTGACTTTCTTTCTTGGAAAGTGCTCCATGCCTTTCTTTAAAGGAAATTGGAATCTAATGTTCCATTCCTTCATATCAATAATCGCACCAATCGTTCTAAGGAAAGGTCTACCAAGAATAATAGGGCAAGAAACATTGCAATCTATATCAAGAACGATAAAATCTA
>NW_021211437.1:0-643 GCF_002162155.2 Triticum dicoccoides | reverse complement strand
ACACGTAAACGCACCCCGGTGATCGCCAATCATGGAAATCGTTCTGGGACCCCAAAACGGTGAGTAATAGTGCACGAAACGGACCAGAATCGTCCAAAATTGTGAGTGTTGATGACCGACACGTAAATGCACCCCCCGGTTGTTAAATCGTGGAAATCACTTCGGGACCCCAAAACAGTGAGCAATAGTCCATGAAGAGGGCCAGAATTGGTCAAAACTATGAGTGTTGATGACCGACACGTAAGCGCAACTTGGGGTTCAACAACTATGGAAATCGTTGTGGGACCCGAAAACGGCAAGAAATAGTCCACGAAACGGGTCAGAATTGGCCAAAATTGTGAGTGTTGACAACGGACACGTAAACGCACCCCGGGGATCGTCAATCGTGGAAACCACTCTGGCACCGCAAAACGATGAGTAATAGTGCTTGAACCGGACCAGAATCGGCCAAAATTGTGAGTGTTGATGACGGACACGTAAACGCACCCCGGGGTTCGTTCATCGGGGAAATCACTCCAGGACCCAAAAATAGTGAGCAATAGTCCCCGAAACGGCCTAGAATTGGCTAAAACCGTGAGTGTTGATGACCGACACGTAAACGCATCCAGGGGTTCATTAATCTTGGAAATCACTCCGGGACCCC
>NW_021211436.1:0-1138 GCF_002162155.2 Triticum dicoccoides | reverse complement strand
CAAAGATTCATGATCAGAATGTATAACAAATTCTTTGGGCCATAAATAATGTTGCCATGTTTCTAAAGTCCGAACAAGAGCATATAATTCTTTATCATAAGTAGAATAATTCAGACTAGGCCCACTCAATTTTTCAGAAAAGTATGCAACAGGTTTGCCATCTTGTAATAACACACCTCCTAATCCAATTCCACTAGCATCACATTCAAGCTCAAAAGTCTTATTAAAATCAGGAAGTTGGAGTAAAGGAGCATGTGTCAACTTATCTTTCAATACCGTGAAGGCTTCTTCCTGTGCGGTACCCCAAAGAAAAGGCACATCTTTCTTTGTAAGCTCATTGAGAGGTGCAGCAATGGTGCTAAAATCTCTCACAAAACGCCTATAGAATCCAGCGAGGCCAAGAAAACTGCTCACTTGTGTGACCGTTTTGGGCTGCGGCCAACTCTCAATAGCTTCAATCTTGGCTTTATCAACTTCAATTCCCTGTGGAGTAACAACATAGCCAAGAAAAGATACTCGGTCGGTGCAAAAGGTGCACTTCCCAAGGTTACCGAACAAACGTGCATCACGTAGAGCAATAAAAACAGCACGTAAATGTTCCAAATGTTCTTCCAAAGATCTGCTATAAATCAATATGTCATCAAAGTAAACTACCACAAATCGTCCAATGAAAGCACGTAAAACTTCGTTCATTAATCTCATGAATGTACTAGGTGCATTAGTTAACCCAAAAGGCATGACTAACCACTCATATAATCCAAACTTAGTTTTAAATGCTGTTTTCCATTCATCTCCCAATTTCATACGAATTTGATGGTAGCCACTACGCAAATCAACTTTGGAGAATATTGTAGAGCCACTCAATTCATCAAGCATATCATCTAGCCTAGGAATAGGATGACGATAACGAATAGTAATATTATTAATGCCTCTACAATCAACACACATACATGATGTACCATCCTTTTTCGGCACTAGAATAATAGGAACAGCACAAGGACTAAGGGATTCGCGTATATAACCTTTGTCGAGAAGCTCTTGTACTTGACGCATAATCTCCTTCGTCTCCTCTGGATTGGTACGGTATGGTGCACGGTTTGGCAGTGAAGCACCGGGAATTAAGTCAATCTGATGCTCA
>NW_021211435.1:0-1716 GCF_002162155.2 Triticum dicoccoides | reverse complement strand
GCAGCGGAAGCCCACGCGGAGAGGAGTACGAGGGTTCACTGGTTCAGCTGCGGTGTGAGGCTGTCGTCGCCGCAGGGCCTGCCAGCGGTGGGAATAGTAGGGGGCGGTGAGTCCTCCGCGGTAGCACAGCCGGCCACGGGAGGCAGGAGCATGAGGCACGACCAGCGCTGGTTTGGACGGCTGGAGCAAGAAGACCAGAGGTTGAAGAAGCAGTAGGGCCGTTGGATGGACATCGTACGGTCACTGGAGCTAGAATCGTTCATATTGACTAAGTTGACAAAGCCCTTCGTCCCCGTCAACTTAGTAGGCCCACAAGTCAGCCTCCCACCAAGGTGGGTCCCAGCTAGCAGAGGGGTATTCATTTTTTTTGTGCGTAGTAAGGAGGCACTTCCGGTGGGTCCGAGCTGACAGCGGGGGGGGGACATTTTTTTCATGAAATACGGTGGCCTGTCAGGTGGGTCCCAGCAGTCAGGTGGCAAACATTCTTTTCTCAAAATACGGTGTCCCGTCCAGTGGGTCCCTGTTGTTACTTGGAGGAATCATTATTTTCCGCATAATAAGGAGGCACTTACTTGCTGCGGCCGTGGACCCTGCTAAGACTCTCCACGTACAGTATACTTCCGATGGAAGTCGTTCCTTGACCATGTTGACCTTGCCGCGTTCCATTGCATGCATGCGTCCATGGGCGTGGTGCGTCCCCACTATCAGCCTCTCACGTACAGTCATCTTCTGATGACTCTCAGTTGTTGACCACGTTGACCACACCGTGCCGAGCGCACCCAGACTGGAATGACCCGGAGATGGGGAATACGGGGCAGTGGAGTCGCAGATGGAGAGGAGTGGGAAACTTCACTGGTTCAGGTGCGCGGCAGCACAGCCGCGGTGCCGCCCACGGGAGACAGGAGCAAGAACAGAGGTTGAAAAAGGAGCACGGCTGTTGGATTAACATCCAATGGTCCAGCTGCTAGAATCATTTGTTGATTAAGTTGACAAAGCCGTGCTTACACGTCCGCTTAGCAGGCCCACAAGTCAGTCACCAAATCTGACGGGTCCCAGCTGTCAACGGGATGAATAATTTTTTCGCAAAACAAGGAGGCACTTCCTCCCGTGCGAAGATACAGTCGATGGGTCCCAGCTGTCAGGTGGAGGAAACATTTTTTTCAGCTTAATAAGGAGGAACTTTCCTTGCGTGCGACCATGGACCTCGTGGGTCCCAGCCGTCAGGCTCTCCACGTACAGTCCTCTTCCGATGACTCTTGTTTGTTGACCACGCCGCACCGAACACAGCGAGGCGGAGGACGAAGGCGAGTCGCATGCTTGGCAGTATGAGATGTTATTTGTTTATTCAGTTGCACAGTGACTACTCTTGTCCTCACCTCACGTACCACACATAGGTTGATTTTTTTATTCCGGCAAACACAACACAACAACCTGTCTAACGCATGGCAGCGAGCGCCTGCCTCGGGCTTCCGCCCAAAAAATGAGCAGCGCATGGATGTTTCTAATCCGATGGAATCAATACTACCATACCAGCTTTCTTATGAAACACTATTCACCTTTCCCGTGTTCCGAACGGTTGGAAGGGAAAGAACGGTAGGAATTGTGTTCCTACGAAAATCCTGCACCAAGCCTGTGAACCGAACGCAGCCTTAGTTATTCTTAATATAATGTCCCTGGTAAAAATGAAGCCATGCACTGTTTTTGCCTGTAATTTTT
>NW_021211434.1:0-1716 GCF_002162155.2 Triticum dicoccoides | reverse complement strand
GCAGCGGAAGCCCACGCGGAGAGGAGTACGAGGGTTCACTGGTTCAGCTGCGGTGTGAGGCTGTCGTCGCCGCAGGGCCTGCCAGCGGTGGGAATAGTAGGGGGCGGTGAGTCCTCCGCGGTAGCACAGCCGGCCACGGGAGGCAGGAGCATGAGGCACGACCAGCGCTGGTTTGGACGGCTGGAGCAAGAAGACCAGAGGTTGAAGAAGCAGTAGGGCCGTTGGATGGACATCGTACGGTCACTGGAGCTAGAATCGTTCATATTGACTAAGTTGACAAAGCCCTTCGTCCCCGTCAACTTAGTAGGCCCACAAGTCAGCCTCCCACCAAGGTGGGTCCCAGCTAGCAGAGGGGTATTCATTTTTTTTGTGCGTAGTAAGGAGGCACTTCCGGTGGGTCCGAGCTGACAGCGGGGGGGGGACATTTTTTTCATGAAATACGGTGGCCTGTCAGGTGGGTCCCAGCAGTCAGGTGGCAAACATTCTTTTCTCAAAATACGGTGTCCCGTCCAGTGGGTCCCTGTTGTTACTTGGAGGAATCATTATTTTCCGCATAATAAGGAGGCACTTACTTGCTGCGGCCGTGGACCCTGCTAAGACTCTCCACGTACAGTATACTTCCGATGGAAGTCGTTCCTTGACCATGTTGACCTTGCCGCGTTCCATTGCATGCATGCGTCCATGGGCGTGGTGCGTCCCCACTGTCAGCCTCTCACGTACAGTCATCTTCTGATGACTCTCGGTTGTTGACCACGTTGACCACACCGTGCCGAGCGCACCCAGACTGGAATGACCCGGAGATGGGGAAGACGGGGCAGTGGAGTCGCAGATGGAGAGGAGTGGGAAACTTCACTGGTTCAGGTGCGCGGCAGCACAGCCGCGGTGCCGCCCACGGGAGACAGGAGCAAGAACAGAGGTTGAAAAAGGAGCACGGCTGTTGGATTAACATCCAATGGTCCAGCTGCTAGAATCATTTGTTGATTAAGTTGACAAAGCCGTGCTTACACGTCCGCTTAGCAGGCCCACAAGTCAGTCACCAAATCTGACGGGTCCCAGCTGTCAACGGGATGAATAATTTTTTCGCAAAACAAGGAGGCACTTCCTCCCGTGCGAAGATACAGTCGATGGGTCCCAGCTGTCAGGTGGAGGAAACATTTTTTTCAGCTTAATAAGGAGGAACTTTCCTTGCGTGCGACCATGGACCTCGTGGGTCCCAGCCGTCAGGCTCTCCACGTACAGTCCTCTTCCGATGACTCTTGTTTGTTGACCACGCCGCACCGAACACAGCGAGGCGGAGGACGAAGGCGAGTCGCATGCTTGGCAGTATGAGATGTTATTTGTTTATTCAGTTGCACAGTGACTACTCTTGTCCTCACCTCACGTACCACACATAGGTTGATTTTTTTATTCCGGCAAACACAACACAACAACCTGTCTAACGCATGGCAGCGAGCGCCTGCCTCGGGCTTCCGCCCAAAAAATGAGCAGCGCATGGATGTTTCTAATCCGATGGAATCAATACTACCATACCAGCTTTCTTATGAAACACTATTCACCTTTCCCGTGTTCCGAACGGTTGGAAGGGAAAGAACGGTAGGAATTGTGTTCCTACGAAAATCCTGCACCAAGCCTGTGAACCGAACGCAGCCTTAGTTATTCTTAATATAATGTCCCTGGTAAAAATGAAGCCATGCACTGTTTTTGCCTGTAATTTTT
>NW_021211433.1:0-1018 GCF_002162155.2 Triticum dicoccoides | reverse complement strand
CTATGGAGCTAGGTCAACTCTAGTGTAAAATTATGTCAACGAGCTTATAGAGCTAGTTCAACTCTAGTGTAAAATTATTTGTACTAGGCTATAGAGCTGGTGCAACTCTAGTGTAAAATTATTTCAACTTGCTTATAGAGCTAGTTCAACTCTAGTGTAAAATTATTTAAACTAGCTTATAGTGCTAGTTCAACTCTAGTGTAAAATTATTTGTACTAGGCTATAGAGCTAGTTCAACTCTAGTGTAAAATTATTTGAACTAGCTTATAGAGCTAGTTCAACTCTGGTGTAAAATCATTTGTAATAGGCTATAGAACTAGTTCAACTCAAGTGTAAAATCATTTGTATTAGGCTATAGAGCTAGTTCATCTCTAGTGTAAAATCATTTGTAATAGGCAATAGAACTAGTTCAACTCTAGTGTAAAATCATTTTATTAGGCTACAGAGCTAGGTCAACTCTAGTGAAAAATTATTTCAACTAGCTTATAGAGCTAGTTCAACTCTACTGTAAAATTATTTGTACTAGGCTATAGAGCTAGTGCAACTCTAGTGTAAAATTATTTCAACTTGCTTATAGAGCCAGTTCAACTCTAGTGTAAAATTATTTAAACTAGCTTATAGTGCTAGTTCAACTCTAGTGTAAAATTATTTGTACTAGGCTATAGAGCTAGTTCAACTATAGTGTAAAACTATTTTAACTAGCTTATAGAGCTAGTTCAACGCTAGTGTCAAATTATTTGTACTAGGCTATAGAACTAGTGCAACTCTAGTGAAAAATTTATTTCAACTAGTTATAGAGCTAGTTCAACTCTAGTGTAAAATTATTTGAACTAGCTTATAGTGCTATTTCAACTCTGGTGTAAAATCATTTGTAATAGGCTATAGAACTAGTTCAACTCTAGTGTAAAATCTTTTGTATTAGGCTATAGAGCTAGGTCAACTCTAGTGTAAAATTATTTGAACTAGCTTATAGAGCTAGTTCAACTCTAGTGTAAAATCATTTGTAATAGGCAATAGA
>NW_021211432.1:0-1080 GCF_002162155.2 Triticum dicoccoides | reverse complement strand
TTCCTTTCTTTCTGGTTGTCGCAACCAGATGCTGGAGTCCAGGAGCCAGACGCCACCGTCGACGACGACCCCTACTACACCGGAGGTGCCTACTACTACGTGCTGCCCACTGACGACGACCTGGAGTAGTTTAGGAGGATCCCAGGCAGGAGGCCTGCGCCTCTTTCGATCTGTATCCCAGTTTGTGCTAGCCTTCTTAAGGCAAACTTGTTTAACTTATGTCTGTACTCAGATATTGTTGCTTCCGCTGACTCGTCTATGATCGAGCACTTGTATTCGAGCCCTCGAGGCCCCTGGCTTGTATTATGATGCTTGTATGACTTATTTATGTTTTAGAGTTGTGTTGTGATATCTTCCCGTGAGTCCCTGATCTTGATCGTACACATTTGCATGCATGATTAGTGTACGATTAAATCGGGGGCGTCACAAGTTGGTATCAGAGCCGACTGCCTGTAGGAATCCCCCTTCCACACTCCTTGGCCGAAGTCGAGTCTAGACATTACAAAAACTTTTACTAACTTGGCTGTGTGCCTTACGGGCCCACGTCGCCATTGGGTGGTACTAGGATCTTTTACTTCTCGACCTTTACTCTGGGACTCTGAACTATTTTCTACTCGGGTTAAACGAATTTACTAACTCTGACATTAGGATCCCGTTACCACGTTCACCCCGAAGTTGGATAAGCCATAGTTATTCTGTAGGATAGCATTTTGAATAGTGCCCATGTTGTCATTTGACTCCATTGAAACATCTTTGTTTTCAGATGGAACCCACGAGGCAGGTCGTGCGCCACACTGCGGCCATTGGTGCCTCAGGATCACCTGCTGTGCTAGCTGATATGATGACCTATCTGGGTTATCGCTGGCACCCTGAGTACACCGTCTACGAGGAGTACCAGGACTTTAACCAGGAGCAGTACCGTGCCATCGTCCACCTCTACTCTCGGGAGTATGAGTCCACTACCGTGCTGCACACCGCTCATGGTGTTGGAGTGACCATCGAGATGGCAGTCCACGATGCGGCTCATGCTGCTCTGACACGTCTTCGTGGAGAGTATCAGGCGTTGGACACTTCCCCTTT
>NW_021211431.1:0-2225 GCF_002162155.2 Triticum dicoccoides | reverse complement strand
ATATATATATATATATATATATATATATATATAATTTTAGTTATCACAATCCAATCATTTAAAAAATGTTACTTTTTGCGGGCATATAGTATTTGTTCTCGACGATATGCCCGGTCCGCATCCTCGCCGTCGACCCGTTCGCGACGACGTCCTGGTTCAGAGGACCCATGTCCGGGACTGGGCTCGGCCGGGCTGGCACTGGGAGGTGCTACCTGTAGGGGTGCGCCGCTTGGTGAGGAACCCGGCCTCGGGTCCCGTCGTCGATCCTGATCTCCTTTGGTGGCGTTCGCGTGGGCCACATTCGGTGTAGAGGGAGCCGGCCCCGTTGGAGGTGGTGCGTCGCCGTGTCAGGGAGGAGGACGAGCACGTCCATCTCTACATGGCTGCTATGGACATCAGGTTCTCCAATACTTGACAGGTTCTTTGGGCAGATGACCGGAGATATGATCCTGTGATGGTTCCTTCTCTTTGGGTGTCCACTGCCCGCGCCCCAGGAACCGCGAGTGGCCTAGATTCTTCTGTAGTACTCGATCTTTATTAGGTACCTAGCCAGTGATGTATTCGATATATAATATTCGAGATGGTGTATTTGAGATTATATATATTATTCGAGACGATGATGTATTCGAGATTATATATTAATCGAGACGATACATATATTATGTACTATATGATTCAATTTTTCCTTATTGATTGCATCCATGCATTGTAATTTGAATACTAAATTGTTTTATATTTCTTCTGTGTTAGTTAAGTAAAAGCTATGGCGGACAATACCGGCAGAGAGAGAGAAGAGGAATTGTTCGACATCATACGCAGCCCTCGCAGGCTAGATGATCTGAATGAAGCAGATGACGGCTTCCAATATCTGAACAATACCGGAGAGGATGATGAAAAGATATTCGATATCGACGACCGAGCTGATGAAGTCATGAACTATGATTATGATTATGATGACACAGACAATGTTTATGATGACACAGACAATGCTGATCTTCAAATAACAAAGACTACCGGCGAGGTATATTTATATAAGCAGGCATCTGGTGATCATCACATGTTTTTTATTTGAAGATATATTAACGAATCGATCTTTCTTCTTTTAGCCCTCCGGATCAAGCAAATCTGCTTCTAAAGACAGCAGGACAAAGCGAGGCCCGGCAGAAAGTTGAAGGAGGGTGTAAAGTACAACATCGACTCCGTCAAACCTAGTGGCGAACCCCTCATGCCTAAGAACATTGCAAACAAGTGGACTCGTCAGTGCGGAGTTCTTGTGAAGGACCAACTCTCGATCTCCATTCAAGAATGGAAAGAGCCAAAAACTAAACGTTCAGGTGTTACTTGGGTCGATGACAGAGCAAAAAAAACCTTTGGTAATCTCTGATGGAACATTTCACCCTACCAGATTATTTCATTGAAGCAGATGTGGAGAAAGTCAAGGGTGCTGCTATTAAGAAGATGGCAATTGCATTCAACACCCACAAGAAAATTGTATGGGCCAACTACCTCGCTGCAGAAAGGAAGACTCCAGAATTCAAGGGAACACTGGAGAAGCAAAGAGAACACTGGGCCGATTTCATGAAATTCAAGGAATCAGAATTATCTAAGGAACTGTTGATAAAAGACAAGGCCAATGCCGCAAAAAAGACGTAGTTCCATAGGCTGGGTCCAGGTGGCTATGCGGTGGGAATGCCTAAGTGGGATAAGTCTGAGCAAGAGATGGAGGATGCAGGGGTCACTCCGGTTACTAGGCACTGGCCCCCCAGGTGCAGAACTTGGTTCTATGCGCATGGGGGGCGTTGGACCCGAAGACAGGCCTGGTTTCGCAGAAGGCAAGTCTAAAAGGAGCCGAACAAAAGATACTTGACGCAATATAAGAAGCTCGAACGGGGGTGTTCACGCCCAACAGAGAGAACGACGAGCTTACGCGTGCCCTGGGAAATCCTGAACACCCGGGAAGAACACGAGGCAAGGGCGTTATTCCCTGGCATGAGGGATTTTCGAAATGGAACGACGACTACAAGTCCCGTGCAAGAAACAAGATGGAGGAGGAGAAGAAGAGGAAGCTGGAGGAGGAGCAGAGGAAGCGGGACGCAGAACGCCTTCAAGGCCTAGAAGCAAGGCACGTGGACTTGGCACTCAAATTCCAGCAGCAGCAGCAAATCGACTCACTTAGCCAGGAAAGGGGGTCTCAGCAGCGGCAGCAGCAAGCGGATGATCGTCTA
>NW_021211430.1:0-1528 GCF_002162155.2 Triticum dicoccoides | reverse complement strand
GGTGGCCATGGGTACGGCGACGATGACGGCGAGCTCCGCTCGGTGGTGTGCGCGAGAGGGAAGCAGAGGAGGGAATGGGGTCCAGGGGGAGAGAGGAGAGGTGCAGGGGGCGAGGGGGAGTGCGTGGCGTCTCCGGGCGTCGAGGAGGGAGGCAACCAGGCAGGAGGTGGCCAGGGGGGAAGCAGGAGGTGGCCGAGGCCTCTCGGGCGCGCGCCACGCCTCGCCTCTGTTCGTCCTCCTTGCAGAGGAGGAAGAGGACAAGGGGGAGGAGGTGGGCTGGGCTGGCCAGGTGGGGGAGCTGGGCCAGGCTCTGGTGGGCTGCACGGGTAAGGCCAGGTAACTTCCTTCTCTCTCTCTCTTTTATTTACTGTTTTCTATTTTGTTCTGTTTTGTTTATTTTTATTTAATTTATTTTGCCACTGTTTTGAATTTAAAAATAATTCAAACAATGCCAAAAACTCCTCTGAATATTTTATATTGCTAGATGGACTTTTCCAAAAGCTTATAAAATATATCAGGGGTATTTGAAATTATATTCTAAGTATATGAATATAACTCAAATTCAAATAGCTAATGAATTAAATCCAAAGTCCCAAAAATAATTCCTTAAAAATGTTCAATATTTTGGTTGGGACCAGAACCCTTACCAAAAATTATCAAACATTTAAGAAGAGCATTTTGGAGCAATGAATGAGATTTCTAGGGTTTTTGCCCCTCTTTTATTTAAGTTTTTGAGGCTTCCAAAATTCCCTCAGTTCAAATTTTCAGAATTTAAACATGATGCACACATGAGCTAGCCTAGAGCACTACCAGTAGCTAGGGATGTGACACCCTCCCTCTTTGCCGTCCGCTAGCCGACGGCAAAGAATCTTTGCCGTCCGCTAGCCGACGGCAAAGAATCTTTGCCGTCTGCTAGCGGACGGCAAAGAACTGGCTGCTGGCAAACTTGGTCTTTGCCATCAGCCAGTTCTTTGCCGTCTGCTTTTTGGAAGCTGATGGCAAAGAACTGGCAGATGGCAAACTAGCTGATTCCAGTAGTGATGGTCGCCTGCAGGGTAGAGCAAAACGATATTTTAGAACCAAGAAAAAATTTGGCATGACTTTCCCTAAAAATAGGACCAAAAATAATGCTTAATGCCAAAATTCTCGCCGAAACGGAAATGAATCAACATTCCGGCAAAATATTGGCAACTATCGCATTTCAAATACCAGTACACCTCCAAACACAAACACATATGCAACACCACAAACATATGCAACACCACGAACATACATAGATCTAGCTAGGCCATAAAAAGTGCATGTGCACATTGTTGTAGGGAGAACAACATAAATATAGCTTCCCCCCTTACTTACCTATCAAAACAAGGTAATTTAACCACTTAAATTGAATGAATCTATGGTGGAAATGAGGTGAAAAAGAGGAGGCACCCGAGACAAGGAGGAGGTGGAGAGAATGAAGTGGGGAGAAAGTGAGTGTGGGTAGGAGAGGCTGTCCAAAATATCTTGTTGCTGCCCACTTACTAAT
>NW_021211429.1:0-535 GCF_002162155.2 Triticum dicoccoides | reverse complement strand
TTTTTTGAATTTTTTATTAATTTATAATTCCCTCTAGACTGACTGGTCAAAACATTGGTCTATACCTCAGGGGGGCATTGTAAAATATTCTTTTTCCAAATTTTCTTTCATAGCCATGATTGGCACATGTAAGTCACCATCTTCAAAAAGTTTGTGTGATTTGGAGGTGGTGCGAAAAATCGCATTTGTTCAAAAACTGGCTTAAATTAGACCAAATGGCCCCTCCAGAATGTTGTAATTTTTTCGACCACCTCCAAATGACCTCAACTTTGGCACACATGATCTTTTGCACAAACAAAGGTGGGTTTCCAAGGTTTTATATTTTTTTGAATTTTTTATTAATTTATAATGCCCTCTAGACTGACTGGTCAAAACATCGGTCTATACCTCAAGGGGGCATTGTAAAATATTCTTTTTCCAAATTTTCTTTCATAGCAATGATTGGAACATGTGGGTCACCATGTTCAAGATAGTTTGTGTGATTGGGAGGTGGTGGGAAAAATCACAATTGTTTAAAAAATGGCTTAAGTTAGAC
>NW_021211428.1:0-1084 GCF_002162155.2 Triticum dicoccoides | reverse complement strand
ACTCTAAAAATAGCATATACTTATGTATTTCGAAATTACATGGGCCTGGCCCAATAATAAGGTGACGCAGCACCTAAAATAGCCTCGGGACGAAATTTATGAAGTGGCATCTTGTATATTTCGTCCAAGGCTTCATGCACCCATTATGGTGGCTTCAAAGTCCTGAAATCATCACTTGTAACTCCGTTCTTGTTCCCCTTGCGCATGCCATCATCTCCATGCTTGTTCTTGCTCCAATGTTCATCCTTCTCCAAGCTAGGCCCTTCATTTGTAAGCAAAACAAATGTATCCAATTTAGGCAGCATCATATTCTCATGAACATTAGAATCATTACCAAGAAACGAAAGTACCTGGTAATTTAGTTGGCGTGCACGAGCTCTAGTAATTGGTCCAGTATGTATAGCAGCAGGGGCTGTGGGTGTAACAATTGTATTGATGTCCTCATCAACATGACTACCTTGGATATGACCAAAAGTATTGCATATATGCATATTTGTCAGGTGATTTCTAGTGCAAACTATTCAATAATCTATTTATGTTATCCAGAACAAAAATACTTCACACACTTTTGTGTTTTGTCTAATTGCAGGTGTATGGGACATTTGTACAATCCACATATGAAGATAAGGAAGAAAGAGATGTTTATTTGCTGTCCAAAAAGTTCTCTCACGTCACTTTTGGCCCAAGAGAAGATAGAGTCCAAGTCTCCCACGTTCTGGATTCAGATTCGGACTGCACAGACACACCTGACTCAAAACGCACACAAGTTTTTCATACGGACTCCGAATTGGGTGATTCTTTTTTTGTTGGAAACTAGATTTCGTGCACTTTCCAACCCAATTGGAATCACCTTCAAATTCGTCCGGAGCGTTGAGTTGTGGACGAAACAATCTGATGCTGCAGCAGAATCCGAGTCAAACTACAAGTCCAAAGGTGTTACATCACCTCCACTTGGGCCCATTGGCCTTGTACGACCTAGATTTAGTTTTAGGCTGCCTTGGGACGTCCTCCCACCTCCTTGGCCGCCACCCCTTGCTCCTATATAAGTAGATCCATCTAGTAGCTTTTCCTTGGGATTTGTTTA
>NW_021211427.1:0-740 GCF_002162155.2 Triticum dicoccoides | reverse complement strand
CAAAACGGTGAGTAAAAGTCCATGAAACGGGCCAGAATCGGCCAAAACTGCGAGTGTTGATGACCAACACATTAACGCACCCCAGTGTTCATTAATCGTGGAAATCACTCCGGGACCCCAAAACAGCGAGTAATAGTCCATGAAATGGGCCCGAATCGGCCAAAATTGCCAGTGTTGATAACCGACACGTAAGTGCACCTTGGGGTTCAATAACTATGGAAATCGCTCCGGGACCCCAAATCGGTGAGTAGTAGTCCACGAAACGGGCCAGAATAGGCCAAAACTGCCAGTGTTGATGACCGACACATAAGTGCACCTTGAAGTTCAATAACTATGGAAATTGCTTCGTGACCCCAAAACGTTGAGTAATAATCAAAGAAACGGACCAGAATTGGCCAAAACTGCGAGTGTTGATGACCGACACGTAAACGCACCCCAGGGTTCATTAATCGTGGAAATCACTCCGGAACCCCAAAACAGTGAGTAATAGTCCATGAAATGGGCCAGAATCGGCCAAAATTGCCAGTGTTGATGACCGACACGTAAGTGCACCTTGGGGTTCAATAACTATGGAAATCGCTCTGGGACCCCAAAACGGTGAGTAATAGTCCATGAAACGGGCCAGAATCGGCCAAAACTGCCAGTGTTGATGACTGACACATAAGCGCACCTTGAAGTTCAATAACTATGGAAATCGCTTCGGGACTCCAAAACGGCGAGTAATAATGAAAGAAACGGAC
>NW_021211426.1:0-1716 GCF_002162155.2 Triticum dicoccoides | reverse complement strand
TTCACCGGCTGCTTGGCGTCCATCAGCCGATTCATCAGTCGGCGGGGCGAGAAGGCTCTCCCTTTATACCAGCTCATGAAGAAGACAACCTTTTTTGAGTGGAACCCCAAGGCGGACGAAGCTTTTCTCCAATTAAAGAAAATGTTGACTACTCCCATTGTGCTGTCGGCACCGACTCCCAAAGAGCCCATGCTCTTGTACATTGCCGCCACCATCCGGGTAGTCAGCACAGTCATTGTAGTCGAGCGCAAGGAGGAAGGCAAGGCGCTACCTATCCAGAGACCGGTATATTACCTGAGCGAAGTACTGTCGGCCTCCAAGCAGAACTACCCCCACTACCAGAAGATGTGCTACGGCGTGCACTTTGCCGCCAAGAAGCTGAAGCCTTACTTTCAGGAGCATCCAATCACTGTGGTTTGCACAGCCCCACTAGCCGAGATCATCGGAAGCCGAGATGCTTCTGGCCGAGTGGCAAAATGGGCCATTGAGCTGGCTCCCTACACCATCTACTATCAGCCCCGCACCGCCATCAAGTCGCAAGCACTGGCCGACTTCCTCGTCGACTGGGCCGAGACCTAGTACCTGCCGCCAGCGCCCGACTCCACCCATTGGCGGATGCATTTTGACGGCTCCAAGATGCACACCGGCTTGGGAGCCGGCGTTGTCCTCACTTCCCCCAAAGGCGACAAGCTCAGATATGCACTGCAAATCCACTTCGCCGCCTCCAACAATGTCACTGAATATGAGGCGCTCATTCACGGGCTCTGGCTTGCCAAAGAACTCGGCATTCGCCGGATCCTGTGTTATGGCGACTCCGACTTGGTGGTCCAGCAGTCATCTGGCGATTGGGACGCCAAGGATGCAAACATGGCGAGCTACCGTTTCCTTGTACAGCAACTCAACGGATATTTTGAGGGGTGCGATTTCTTTCACGTGCCAAGAAATGACAACGACCAAGCAGACGCCCTGGCACGAATCGCCTCCACCCGCCAAGCAATACCATCTGGCGTCACCCTTTGGCGCCTCCTCAAGCCGTCTGTCAAGCCTTCACCAGAATCAGACTCCATCTTTGTGCCGGCTCTCCCCGAAGAAGTCGGATCCGACTCAAGAGCCCCAGCAGTCGGCACGAGAATTCCTGCGAACGACTCCAAGAACGCCGCAGTCGAAGCCGGCCCGGGGACTTCAGAACCCGGCCCGGGGACTGCGGTGACCAGTCCGAAGACTCCAGAACTCGGCCCGGGGATTGCGCCAGTCGGCCCGGGGACTTCATCAATCCAGCAAGCGGCCGCAGACTGCAGCCCGCCGCCTCCCAGCCCAGCCGCCCTCGTCTAAGTCGCAGTACTAACGGTTGAAGAAATAGCAGCGCCCTCATGGGCCCAGCCCATCCTCAAGTTTCTAGTGAGCAAAGAGCTGCCAACTGATGAAATCCTGGCTCGGCAAGTACAACGACGAGCGGCAGCTTACACCATAGTCAACAAAGAGCTGGTCAGGCGCAGCGTCACTGGTGTCTACCAGCGTTGCGTCGAGCCAGAGCAAGGCCAAGCAATTCTCAAA
The DNA here is from genome assembly GCF_002162155.2 of Triticum dicoccoides. Classification (NCBI taxonomy): domain Eukaryota; kingdom Viridiplantae; phylum Streptophyta; class Magnoliopsida; order Poales; family Poaceae; genus Triticum; species Triticum dicoccoides. Next base: position 162 of record NW_021211426.1, on the reverse strand, counting down.
GACATCCATCAAGGCGAGTGCGGCCACCATGCGGCTTCAAGAGCACTCGTCGCCAAACCCTTCCGGCACGGTTTTGTTCTGGCCAACCACCTTGGAAGAGGCCGAAGAATTGGTCCAAAAGTGCAAAGGGTGCCAGAAGTTCTGCTCCAAGCCACATCAGCC
>NW_021211425.1:0-1600 GCF_002162155.2 Triticum dicoccoides | reverse complement strand
ATATTCGGAGTTACTTGACACCGCTGGTTGCCGATCACCGCCTGCTGCATGGTAAGAACTTGTAAGACATTGATATTTGCTTTACTGTGAGCGTTTTACCACCACATCCTAGTAGTTATAGGAACATTATTTTTGGGTTTTGTTTCTTGTTCTACTAATCATGACAGGATCCAGAGTCAATTCATGGGCTTTGTCGATCGCGGGAGACGTGCCACCACCTTTGCAAATACCACAACCGCCACGAGAGGTGCACAAACATCCAAATGCACATGATCAGGTTAATGTATCTATACCACCATTTAATGGCCGTTTTAAACCTGCTTTATATATTGAATGGGAGTTCGACATAAAAAATATATTTGCTTCCCATAATTTTGATGAACATAAAAAGGTTAAGCTTGCGGTTGGTTCTTTCACTGGTTATGCTTTGGTTTGGTGGAGTGAATATTGTCGGTTACACCCTGATTATATACCTACTACTTGGGATGATTTGAAACTTGCCATGCGACATACTTTCGTCCTTGCTTATTATACTCGTGACATGATTAAGAAGTTGCAACACTTAAAACAAGGTAGTGACACTGTAACAAAATATTATGATGATTTACAAACTACCTTGTTGCATTCCTCTTTAGAAGAAAGTGAAGATGATTTTATGGATAGATTTTGGGGAGGATTAAACTGTGATATTCAAGAGATACTAATTCATGAAGAGTGTTATCCTATGGACCATTTGTTTCATCTTGCTTGCAAAGCTGAACAGGAAATAAAACGACGTGTTGGCCACGAGGAGAACAAGCGCACGGTGTACATTCCAAGAGTTGATATGATTGTTCCTTCAACTACTAGGCATACTATGACAACCACATCCGTTGTTGTCAAGACTACATCACCTCCACCATGTGACACATCGCCCCCGAGAGTGGCTACATCATCTGAGTTGATCATAAGAGGTAATGACAAAGATACTGATCTTCCATCTCTACATGAGAATGATGAATGCCTTGTCAATTTGAATGCACCATCTGATGAGCTACCCACTACTTTGATCACACCACCTATTTTAGAGGACTACGTTGATAATTTGACTTTGCCATGTGATCAAACAACTGAAATACCAACAATTTGGAGTGCACCCATTGAATTAACTATTGATGCAAAAGAACCAATGTTTAATCATTTTGATATGACCTCTAATCTTGGTGATGATTCTGTGTTGAATGACTTATTGCATGTTTGCTTATTTAAGCATGTTGTAGCATGTAAATTTGATGCAAGTAAGGTTTATTCACCAATGTTGGGATGGTTTAATGATGAACATTGTCAATCTTTTGAAATGAATAAGAGCTTCACTTATATGTGCAAACTGAGTTGCAATATTTTCATGCCTTCTACTTCTTGTGCTAATTTTTTGGCTTTAAATTTTATGAACTATGCAAGTTACTCATCTATTCATGTGTCATATATGCAAAAATCAAGGGAAGTAAAAATGGATGACATATACATATACAACATGTACACCTTGTCTCTTTTGTTAGCCACATTTCAAATTAAGCAACGCCGAGGACGGCTTTATTTTCAAGAAGGGGAGGATGATGAG
>NW_021211424.1:0-1204 GCF_002162155.2 Triticum dicoccoides | reverse complement strand
TATGATTTTCTAAAGATTTTGTTAATTTCTGGAATTTAATTGATTACTTAAATTAATTCGAAAAATAGATTAATGACATCAGCATGACGTCATGCTGACGTCAGCAGTCAACAGAGTTGACTGGTCAACCTGACCAGTGGGTCCCACTGGTCAGTGACACATTTTAATTAACAGATTAATTAGTCTATCAAAATTAATTAGTGGGTGGGCCCCACTGTCATACTAAATAATTTAGCTAATTAACAGTAGTTAATTAGATTAACTAATCAGTAGGTTAATTAATCTTATTTGGTTAATTTTAATCAGAATTAATTAAGTTAATTAATTAATTAATTATATTTATCACTAATTGTTTATTTATATATTTATATTAATATATTTTTTTTTAATTCCTTTTTTTCTTTTTTTTAAACGTTCTCAGGGGCTGGGGCCCCCATGTCAGTGGCCCCAGGGGGCCACTGGAGCGGGCGCTAGCGGGCGCGGGGGTGCGGGCGCCCGGGCTGGGCGCGGCCAGTCGGTGCCATGCCAAGGGGAGGACGCCGGCGCGGCGCCAGCTGGCGCTGGCGAGGCCACAGCGGGGCGAGAATGTGGTGATGCAGGCGGTGGCGGGGCGCCAGGACGGTGCGTTAGGGCGGATGAGGTGAGGCCGGGGTGAGGTCGTGGGTTCAGGGGAGGGGGAGCAGCGAGGGAGGCCGGTGGCCGCGGCGAACTAGGCAGGACGCGGGGGTCTTCGAGCGGCGCAGTGGGACGAGGCCATCGTGGCGATGGAGCTCACACAGCCCGACCGGTCCCTGGCGTCGGCTGGGGCGGAGGAGGGCGCCGGCCAGGGCAAGGGACAGAGGCAGAGCGGTATGGCGGACGAGCGCGGCGCACACTGGGCGGCCAAGACGCGTGGGGGGGCGTGGTCGAGCACGACGACGGCGTGGGCACAGCCCGCTGAGGCACGGCGAGCGCGGGATAGAGGAGAGGGGAAGGAGCGAGGCGAAGGCTCACTGGGGCGGTAGGGGTTCGGGCAGCGAGGGGTCGAGGAGGACGTCGGGGACGTCGGTGACGAAGAGGAGGCAGGCCGTTGAGGAGGAGGAGGCAGTCCGGCGGGGGGAAGCTCCGGCGACGAGGTGGCCGCGGTGACGGCCGGCGCGGTTCGCCTAGGGGTCGGGGCGACGTGGGGTTCGTTCCCCTCGATCCCGATCTAGATTGGGGATGG
>NW_021211423.1:0-2310 GCF_002162155.2 Triticum dicoccoides | reverse complement strand
CTCTTTTTGAATCTCAATACAATGTTCTCCCCCTCTCTTGTGGAGAACTATTCGATGTAATCTTCTTTTTGCGGTGTGTTTGTTTAGACCGATGAATTGTGGGTTTATGATCAAGTCTATCTATGAACAATATTTGAATCTTCTCTGAATTCTTTTATGTATGATTGGTTATCTTTGCAAGTCTCTTCGAATTATCAGTTCAGTTTGGCCTACTAGATTGATCTTTCTTGCAATGGGAGAAGTGTTTAGCTTTGGGTTCAATCTTGCGGTGTCCTTTCACAGTGACAGTAGGGGAAGCAAGGCACGTACTGTATTGTTGCCATCGAGGATAACAAGATGGGGTTTTCATCATATTGCATGAGTTTATCCCTCTACATCATGTCATCTTGCTTAAGGCGTTACTCTGTTTTCATTAACTTAATACTCTAGATGCATGCTGGATAGCGGTCGATGAGTGGAGTAATAGTAGTAGATGCAGGCAGGAGTCGGTCTACTTGTCTCGGACGTGATGCCTATATACATGATCATACCTAAATATTCTCATAACTGTGCTCAATTCTGTCAATTGCTCAACAGTAATTCGTTCACCCACCGTAGAATACTTATGCTCTTGAGAGAAGCCACTAGTGAAACCTATGGCCCCCGGGTCTATCTTCATCATATTAATCTTCCAATACTTAGTTATTTCCTTTGCTTTTTTACTTTGCTTTTATTTTACTTTGCGTCTTTATCATAAAAATACAAAAAATATTATCTTATCATATCTATCAGATCTCACTCTCGTAAGTGGAAGTGTAGGGATTGACAACCCCTTATCGCGTTGGTTGCGAGGATTTATTTGTTTTGTGTAGGTACAAGGGACTCGCGCGTAGCCTCCTACTGGATTGATACCTTGGTTCTCAAAAACTGAGGGAAATACTTACCCTACTTTGCTGCATCATCCCTTCCTCTTCGGGGAAAACCAACGCAGTGCTCAAGAGGTAGCAAGGTCTGCTAGAGATGCTCTAAAGCCTATCTCTCCCACCCTGAAACTAATTTTCGATCCCCAGTTCTACCGTTTTGCCCACTCCTTTTTCTCACCTCCCCCCACGTGGCATTCATGGGCCGACGTTTTAAGAGGTCTGCTAGAGATGCTCTAAAATCTTGACACCCCTGTTTTTTTCTTCTGTTTCTGTTCTTTCGTTCTTTAATTTAATTTGATATTTCCAAATTTTAAAAGGTTGCGAGAATTGAAAAAAAATGTTTGTGAATTCTCATATTTTTTTTGGGAAATTATAAAATTTTCACAGTTTCAAAAAATGTTGAGTATTATACAAAGTTGTTCGAAGTTATTAAAAGAAATCACAATTTAGAAAAAAAATGTCGGAAAACAAAATCATGATCATGATTTTGAAAAAATGATGGCATATTCAATCATATTCATGAATCTGAAAAATGTCCATGAAATTTTAGAAAATGTTGATAATTTTTTTGCAAATTTCAGAAAAATTTCCCCAAATTTTAAAAAGTTCATCAATTGAAAAATGTTTACTGAGTCCAAAAAGGTTCATGAATTCGAAAACCATTCATCCATTTTCAAAAAAAATCGTCTAAACAAAAAATGTGTTTATGAATTTTTTTTAAAATGGCAAATTTTTAGAAATTTTTAGTGAGTAAAAAATGTTCATGAATTCTAAAACTATTCATGCATTTCAGAAAATGTTTGTCTAACTAAAAAAGATGTTCGTAAATTTTAAAAAATAGATAATTTTTCAAAAAATGTTTGTCGATTCAAAAAATGTTTGCCGATTCAAAAGTCTTTTGTGTCTAGGATTTGATTAGTTTATGAAAAGTCTTTAAATGTCTAGGCATTGGGAGTAGTTCGTAGTTCATGGGATTTGTTTTTAATGTTTTAAACATTCCCTTGCGCGACACAATTACAAGTGTGTCGTGTAGTGGCAAGCTCATTGTCATGGGATTTAACACGTCGAATGCATTGCGATTGCGTGGACATCGCATCCATCATCACCTAGGGTGGGAAGAAAGTTAAGTGGCAACATGGTGAGCCGAAGTGTTAAAATAGAGAACGCTCATATTTCGAGGATTGAGTCATACTCATTTGACTACCATGTAATTTTTTTGTCTTTCGTAGCAACACACGGACATATTTGCTAGTAATATCTAGTCGGGACCCTAGCCATAGGCGGCGCGCAACTGGTAAAAAACAACGGCCTTAACTAAAGAATGTGTTTCAAAGTTGCACTTGATTCATAACAGAATTTTACATATAGAATTCACCACTCCTATACCTGATCTTCTTGATCACCGAGG
>NW_021211422.1:0-961 GCF_002162155.2 Triticum dicoccoides | reverse complement strand
GGGGTCATCGGTATTGTACCGGGACCACCGGAAGGGTCCCGGGGGCCCACCGGGTGGGGCCACCTGCCCCGGGGGCCACATGGGCTGTAGGGGGTGCGCCTTGGCCTACATGGGCCAAGGGCACCAGCCCCTAGAGGCCCATGCGCCAAGATATAGGAAAAAGGGGAGAGTCCTAAAGGGGGAAGGCACCTCCGAGGTGCCTTGGGGAGGATGGACTCCTCCCCCCCTCTTAGCCGCACCCTTTCCTTGGAGGAAGGGGCAAGGCTGCGCCTCCCCCCTCTCCCCTGCCCCTATATATAGTGGAGGGGAGGGAGGGCATCCATACCTGAGCCCTTGGCGCCTCCCTCCCTCCCGTGACACCTCCTCCTCTCCCGTAGGTGCTTGGCGAAGCCCTGCAGAATTGCCACGCTCCTCCATCACCACCACGCCGTTGTGCTGCTGCTGGATGGAGTCTTCCTCAACCTCTCCCTCTCTCCTTGCTGGATCAAGGCGTGGGAGACATCGTCGAGCTGTACGTGTGTTGAACGCAGAGGTGCCGTCCGTTCGGCACTAGGATCATCGGTGATCTGAATCACGACGAGTACGACTCCATCAACCCCGTTCACTTGAACGCTTCCGCTTAGCGATCTACAAGGGTATGTAGATGCACTCTCCTTTCTACTCGTTGCTGGTCTCTCCATAGATAGATCTTGGTGATACGTAGGAAAATTTTGAATTTCTGCTACGTTCCCCAACAGTGGCATCATGAGCTAGGTCTATTGCGTAGATTCTTTGCACGAGTAGAACACAAAGTAGTTGTGGGCGTCGATATTGTTCAATATGCTTGCCGTTACTAGTCTTATCTTGATTCGGCGGCATCGTGGGATGAAGCGGCCCGGACCAACCTTACACGTACGCTTACGTGAGACCGGTTCCACCGACAAACATGCACTAGTTGCATAAGGTGGCTGGCGGGTGTCTG
>NW_021211421.1:0-1733 GCF_002162155.2 Triticum dicoccoides | reverse complement strand
GCCTCCACAAGATTTGGCAGCATGCTAGCCCCGGAGGCCGCCGGCCACAGCCGTAGACGCGCGAAGGGCAATCCGTGTAGAGGGAATTTTTCGGATACTTCTCCATCACCAAAAATTATGAAAAAATCCATCGTTCCTATAGCACATGTGCTCATGTCGTGCAAAAAAACTCTTGATTTTATCGTGCTCCAAGTATTTAGTAATATGGACGCCGCATCGTTAGCGCAGAAAGTCAACTACCGTGTCATCGCCGTCCGTGAAGGGGGGGCCACCCACCGGAGATGCATCCCGCCTCTTCGGACATGCCACCACAGCACCGCGCATGTATGAGGGCCCGGTGCAACGCTTCGGTGGCATTGCTACGCCCCCAGTGCCCTCGTCCCGCCTAAGCCTGTAGCATTTGACCATGGGATCTAGCCCTTTGACTTTGCCCGGACGGGCTTTGACCAGTGGACCTCCCCAGCCGGTTGTGTTAGGTCAGCCCATAGGAACACTTTGGAGCAACATCCGGGCCAGACCCACAGCAAGATCCCCTCCGTGTAGACCCCACGTGTCCGTTTCTCCCCTCCAAGTGCCGGCGGTGGCACCGTCCATGAGGGGGGCACACCCCGGACACGCGTGTCGGGCGTTTGCAACCGCCACAACACTTCCAGACTTGTGAGAGGCCGCCTACGCAAGATTTGGCGGCATGCTAGCCCCCGGAGGATGCTGGCCACAGCCATAGACGCGCGAAGGGCAATCCGCGTAGAGGGAATTTTTCGGATACTTCTCCATCACCAAAAATTATGAAAAAATACCATCGTTCCTATAGCACATGTGCCCACGTCGTGCAAAAAAACTCTTGATTTTATCGCGCTCCGAGTATTTAGTAATATTGACGCCGCATCGTTACCGCAGAACGTCTACTACCGTGTCATCGCCGTCCGTGAGGGGGGGGCACGCACCGGAGACGCGTCCCACCTCTTCGGACATGCCACCACACCACCGCGCATGTATGAGGGCCCGGTGCGACGCTCCGGTTGCATTGCTCCCCCCCCCCAGTGCCCCCGTCCCGCCTAACCCTGTAGCGTTTGACCACGGGATCTAGCCCTTTGACTTTGCACGAACGGGCTTTGACCAGTGGACCTCCCCACCCAGTTGTGTTAGGTCAGCCCATAGGAACACTTTGGAGCAACATCCGGGCCAGACCCACAGCAAGATCCCCTCCGTGTAGACCCCACGCGTCCGTTTCCCCCCTCCAGGTGCCGGCGGCAGCGCCGTCCATGAGGGGGGCACACCCCGGACACGCGTGCCGGGCGTTTGCAACCGCCACAACACTTCCAGACTTGTGAGAGGCCGCCTACGCAAGATTTGGCGGCATGCTAGCCCCCGGAGGCCGCCGGCCACAGCCGTAGACGCGCAAAGGGCAATCCGCGTAGAGGGAATTTTTCGGATACTTCTCCATCACCAATTTTTTTGAAAAAATACCATCGTTCCTATAGCACATGTTCCCACGTCGTGCAAAAAAACTCATGATTTTATCGCGCTCCGAGTATTTAGTAATATTGACGCCGCATCGTTACCGCAGAACGTCTACTACCATGTCATCGCCGTCCGTGAGGGGGGGCCACGCACCGGAGACGCGTCCCGCCTCTTCGGACATTCCACCACACCACCGCGCATGTATGAGGGCCCGGTGCGACGCACCGGTGGCATTGCTACCCCCAGTGCCCCCGTCCCGCCTAACCCTGTAG
>NW_021211420.1:0-1299 GCF_002162155.2 Triticum dicoccoides | reverse complement strand
TGAGCCATAGGCAAATTCATCCATTAAGAGGTTCAAACAAGCATGGCTAAAACGCAAATGCAAAACAGATTTCCAGACTTAGTGAAATTAACACTAGTCTGAAATTTCAGATCACGATGCTCTCTTCGGAGCAGCAAAACAACATGATAGAAAACCTGAACATGACAAGTAAGAACATGGCATGGAGCTACTCAACAAGCTTAACAAAACACCCAAAGTGACCTGGGGCCAAAAGGGTTCACAAATTACTCTACCGAGCTCACGAACATCGCTCGAACACAATCAGTTTTTCAGACTTAGTGAAAACTGAGACATGCTGAAATTTAACCCACGAAGGCATGTAAACGAGCTCGATGCACTCACTACGGTGCAAGTCATGGCAAGGAAAGCATATAACCAGCAAGAAGGCACAATGTGCTAGCTACACATGGCAAGAACAAAGGCATAGCATGCATGGAACACTAACGGTAGCATCGGCAAAATCGCAAACAAGTTGACGATCTGCCCAGATTAACAACGAAGCAAAAGTTGAGCTCGATTGAGTCAACCTAGAGCACTCCACATATGCAAACAAAGACATGGATGGATAGAGCATAACTTAAATATCAAAACTCCCTTACTGATCATCCTCAAAAGAGGCACGGATCGCTAGGAAATAAGCTGGACATATAGCATCATGAACTAAAATATCCCAGACTTAGGGAAAATCACTAAGTCCCTGAAATCTGCAATCTCAGGTACCTCTCTTCGCAAGCTTGCACAAGACAACACACACATCCTAAAAATACATGGGTGGCACCTCTGGAAAGAAGACAAAATGCTTAACAATTCATCCCAAAGGGGCACAGGCATATCATGCACGAATTAAACATGGCAAAAATGACAAAAGTGCATGATGAACTAACGGATCTGCAATCTAACTCACGAAGCCTCCTTCTAACAGCATTTTGGGTATCAAGATGAACTCAAATGCAAATTATGCAATGGAATGAAATGATGTACATGTCGAGGCGAAGATTTTGATATATCATATGCCCAAAACGGAGCTACGGTTGCAAAGATACAAGCAGTCAAAGATAGCACGAAAAATTAGGGTTTCGGGGGAGAGAAGTCAACCGAATCCAAAACTGGATCTGGATCTGGCGGCACGGATCCCGAGGTGGCGCCGGAGTTCACTGTTCGCCGGAGAGGAAAGGGACGCCGGGCTCCGGGAGGTCGCCGGAGAGGGGGCCGGGCGTGGAGGAGGCGGTGGCCGGCGACGAGACGGCGAGGGGCGGCGCGGCCGGGGTCGCCGTGGCC
>NW_021211419.1:0-682 GCF_002162155.2 Triticum dicoccoides | reverse complement strand
ATAAAGGGCTTTAAAAGAAATGCCACAGTCGGGCGTCTGAGCGACGCCACATAAAGGGCTTTAAAAGAAATGCCACAGTCGGGCGTCTGAGCGACGCCACATAAAGGGCTTTAAAAGAAAGGATCATAATGAATCTCCCGGAGGTAGAACCATCCCAGAGATATTCGGTAATAACAATAATATCACGGGTTAGTCAACGATAATAATAATCATCACAGATATCACAAGTCACGGGTAGTAATTCCATTTTTTTTCTGGTTAACAGTTTCACCTCCGAAGACCGACACTAAGACCGATACTTGACCCATCCCAGACTGTAATCCTTAACCATGGACACGGCTATTCGAATAGGTTTATTCTCTGCAGAGGGTGTACTCTTTACCCACGAGTAACGGATTTCTTTAGTCCATCGGGACTAATTCCATCTACGGTCTTTTTGTTGAAAACACACCTAACTTGCACACACCAGCTTATCACACACGTGTCTGGAATCACCCACGACACCTGTTAAGCAAACTCTAAGTGGGGAGGCTACAACCTCGCGTAGCATGGGATCAAATTTATATCGCGCGCTCTAAGGGGTGGCCTCCCCTCTCGGTCCCAACCGGAAACACCCATGCTCCCGGACCAGGTGGCCTGCCTACCGGTTACAACCAGTATCTTCCACCATGGCCTCTCTGTA
>NW_021211418.1:0-1207 GCF_002162155.2 Triticum dicoccoides | reverse complement strand
AATGATTTCCACGATTAACGAACCCCCGGGTGCGCTTACGTGTCGGTTATGAACACTCACAGTTTTGGCCAATTCTAACGCGTTTTGTGGACTTTTAGTCACCGTTTTCTGGGCCTGAAGTGATTTCCATAGTTGTTGAACCCCAAGGCGCACTTACGTGTTAGTCATCAACACCCACAGTTTTGGCTGATTCTGGCCTGTTTCATGGACTATTACTCACTGTTTTGGGGCCCTGGAGTGATTTCCACGGTTAACGAACCGCGGGGTGCATTTACGTATCGGTCATCAACACTCGCATTTTTGGCCGATTCTGGCCCGTTTCTTGGACTATTACTCTGTTTTTTGGTCCAAGCGTGATTTCCATGATTTACGAACCCCGTGGTGCGTTTACGTGTCGGTCAATGACACTCACAATTTTGGCCAATTTCTGGTCCGTTTTGTGTACTATTACTCACTGTTTTGGCATCCCAGAGCGATTTCCATGATTTACAATCCCCGGGGTGCGTTTGCGTCTCTGTCGTCAACACTCACAATTTTGGCCAATTCTGACGTGATTCGTGGACTATTAGTCATCATTTAGGGGTCCCGAAGCGATTCCATAGTGGTTGAACCCTAAGGTCCGTTTACGTGTCGGTCATCAACACTCGCAGTTTTGGCTGATTCTGGCGCGTTTCATGGACTATTACTCACCGTTTTGGGGCCCTAAAGTGATCTTCACGGTTGTTTGACCCCATGGTGCGCTTATGTGTCGATCATCAACAAGCGCATTTTGGGATGATTTTGGCCCATTTCTTGCATTATTACTTAGTTTTGGGGTCCCGGAGTGATTTCCATGATTGACGAACTCCACGGTGCGTTTAAGTGTCGGTCATAAACACTCACAATTTTGGCCAATTCTCGTCCGTTTCATGCACTATTACTCACCGTTTGGGCGTCCCAGAGAGATTTCCACGATTTACAATCCCCGGAGTGCGTTTGCGTGTCTGTTGTCAACACTCACAGTTTTGGCCAATCCTGACGCGATTCGTGGGCTATTATTCACCATTTAGGCTCCCGAAGCGATTTCCCTAGTTGTTGAACCCCAAGGTGCGTTTAGGTGTCGGTCATCAACACTCACTGTTTTGGGGCCCCAGAGATATTTCCACGATTAACGATCCCCGGGGTGCGTTTACATGTCGGTCATCAATACTAGTAGTTTTGGCCAATT
>NW_021211417.1:0-1599 GCF_002162155.2 Triticum dicoccoides | reverse complement strand
AATATATATAAACAAGGCATCTACTCACTATAAACAACCAAATATAGCCATTCGTGAAACTAAAGTGGACAATTCATACTTAACATCACATAGCCCTATTGAACAATACATTTTTGCATAACTGAAATAATTAAGCATGACACAGTTAAAGCACCACATGGTAAATGCTACTACAACAAAGGGTATGGGTTGGCAAGCTAGAAAAGGTAAGATTTACTGATATGATGTTGCCTCACATTTCATGGACGGGGTCCTTCCAGTTGGATGAGCACAAACCCATGGTGCACTCTCTAATGTCACAGATGGGCTGTTTCACTTTGGAATAACCTTCGTGGGTGCCCTCCTTGTGGTTGTGGTCGTGGTCGATGAGATCTGACTTAGCAATTGAGGATCCCAAGCCGCCACCGTAGAACATGTCCTTCATAAATGACAAAATGGGCTCGATGGCATATAAGGATCACAAATCCTTGACCGCTTGGCGGAGGAGATCAGCGACAGGGCCGTTGAAGAGATCAATGGCGGTTGAACCAGATAGGTTGGGGATGGACCACTAACCTGTGACATGGCCCACATGAAGCTATCGTTGTCGACGAGCTTGATGTCGTAGCCAGCTTTCCCGAGATATAGTAATATGCTAGCCCACTAACATGAAGCCTTCGGCATGGCAACGTAGTCAGCGTCTTTGCTGGCTTCCACGGAGACGTGTTGCTTCGGGATCGACAGGTCGGGGCGAACGGCCGCCACCTCGCCAACGTCCACCGGAGAGGCCATGATAAATGTCTTCTTGGCCGAACGCTCGTTGGGCTCCCCGGGATACGTGGTCGAGCTTAGGCTGCGACATTCAAGAGCAGGGGATGTGGATCTGGTGGGGAGGGAAACTTCAGGCCTCATCTAAAAACTCAGGGGAGTGGGGCGACGGTATGGGAATCGTTGGGTAACCTGAACTTTATTTTCTAAGCTAGGAGGAACGGGCAGACTGACAGGCGTTGGCGGCAGCGATGGCACCTGCCGCGGGCTAGGGTTCAAGGGGGGCAGGGGCCGGGTGGAGGAGATGTGGAGGGGGTGTTTGAGGATACGCCGCGGCTACTGAAAATTTTAGTAATGGTGGGTGGAGATGGTGGTGGACGACGGAGGGAGACGGTTCAAATGCCTCGGCTACTGTAATTTTACTATAAGGTCGGTGCTGGAGGAGGGTGGGCGACGATTGAAGTATGGCGGCTACTAAAATTTGGGTAAAAGAATTGATGCGGGGCGGGAGTGACCAAGGTCGCGCACGGTCCAATAAGAATATGCGTGTATGATAATAAGGAAAAGTGGCAGGATCGCCGATTTTTGCAACGCTCAAGGCGGGTAGTTTGTTTTTATATTTCTAGCTAGCTGGTCTATCGCACACGGTTCGTCCCAATTTCTAAGTAAACTTACCCACCTTTAGCTTGCGCAGGTGGTGATTTTACAGCGCACTTGCATTGCACACGGTTAAGCCAGTACCTCCACCCTTTGCTCATGCTTGCATAGTCATGGTGATTTTACAGCGCACTTGCATCGCACACGGTTGAGCCAGTACCTCCACCTTTGCTCGCGCTTGCGCAGTGATTCACA
>NW_021211416.1:0-910 GCF_002162155.2 Triticum dicoccoides | reverse complement strand
ACAGGTGGCTGCACGTAGTGTTGATTTTGATCAACCTCATCCTCATAATCTCCCACATAATCATCCTCCTCCGCATCAGCAGCAGGAGCCACAGAAGTATCAACAGCAGCACCAACAGTTTGGCCAAACGCAAGAGGAACACGGCTTGCTCGGCGGAGGTCTGCTTCGCGACGTGGAGGTAGTCGTTGTTGTTGTTGTTGGAGAGGTGCGTTAGGTGCAGCGGGTGGTGGTGGTGGAAGACGCGCGAGCAATTCATTAAACTTGTTATCGAGCTTTGTTTCGAACGTCTTCTCAAGGCCAGTGATCTTCTCCATGGCCTCTTCAAAATTGTTCAGCACATCTTGCACCTGTTCAGTCATCATTTGCTGAAACTTATCATGAAGCTCCTTGTTCGATAAATTCTCCCAGTCAATCTCGTCGGCTTATGATCCTGGCATGGTTAGTAGCAATAGAAACTGATAGGGGCGAGGTGTCCCGATCTTTCGATGAGATGATACTACCGATTTGGTGGAGACGACTTTGACGATCCGACTACAAACGTGCACGACGTTGCGTCTTAGCAATCGCTAAACCAATCTCCTGAGGTTATTGACCACGCCGGAGCACGATCAACCTGACCACGAAGGTCTATTCCTGCAAGCAATCGAAGAACGAGCAAGAATATGATAAAAGCAATCTGAATATTGCGAATATATATGAAGTATTGATAAAGGTGGGGATCCGTAAGCGGTCTTGGTCTGGTCGTTGGACACAAACGAAGTACACGAAGTTGCAATGGCTAACTTTTAACTAAACAAATCCCAAGGAAAAGCTACTAGATGGATCTACTTATATAGGAGCAAGGGGTGGCGGCCAAGGAGGTGGGAGGACGTCCCAAGGCAGCCTAAAACTAAATCTAGGTCGTACAAGG
>NW_021211415.1:0-1362 GCF_002162155.2 Triticum dicoccoides | reverse complement strand
GGAAATCACTTCGGGACCCCAAAACTGAGTAATAGTCCAAGAAACGGGCCAGAATCGGCCAAAACTGCGAGACTTGACGACCAACACGTAAGCACACCTTGGGGTTCGACAGCAATGGAAATCGCTTTAGGACCCCAAAATGGTGAGTAATAGTCCACGAAAGGGACAGAATCGACAAAAACCGCGATTGTTGATGACCGAAACATAAACGCACCAGGGGTTCGTCAATCGTGGAAATCCCTCCGGGACCCGAAACAGCGAGTAATAGTCCACAAAACGGGCCAGAATCGGCCAAAACTGCGAGTGTTGATGAACGACACATAAGTGCATCTTTGGGTTCAACAACTATGGAAATCGCTTCGGGACCCCAAAAAGGTGAGTAATAGTCCACGAAACGGGTCAGAATTGGCCAGAACTATGAGTGTTGACGACGGGCACGTAAACGCACCCCCGGGATCGTGAATCGTGGAAATCGCTCTGGGACCCCAAAACGGTGAGTAATAGTCCACGAGACGGACCAGAATTGGGCAAAATGGTGAGTGTTGATAACCGACACATAAACGCACCCCGGGGATCACAAATCGTGTAAATCGCTCTAGGACCCCAAAACGGTGAATAATAGTGCACCAAACGGACCAGAATCGGCCAAAACTGCGATTGTTGATGACCGACAAGTAAGCGCACCGTAGCGTTTGTCAATCGTGGAAATCACTTCGGGATGCCAAAACTGTGTAATAGTTCAAAAACGGGCCAAAATCGGCCAAAACTGCGAGTCTTGACGACCAACACGCAAGCACACCTTGGGGTTCGACAAAAATGGAAATCTCTTTGGGACCCCAAAACGGTGAGTAATAGTCCACGAAACGGGTCGGAATCAACAAAACCTGCGAGTGTTGATGACCGACACGTAAACGCACCCAGAGGTTCTTCAATCGTGGAAATCTCTCCGCGACCCCAAAACAGCGAGTAATAGTGCACGAGACGGCCAGAATTAACCAAAATTGTGAGTGTTGATGACCGACACATAAACGCACCCCCGGGGTTCGTCAATCGTGGAAATCACTTCGGGACCCCAAAACTGAGTAATAGTCCAAGAAACGGGCCAGAATCGGCCAAAACTGCGAGACTTGACGACCAACACGTAAGCACACCTTGGGGTTCGACAGCAATGGAAATCGCTTTAGGACCCCAAAACGGTGAGTAATAGTCCACGAAAGGGACAGAATCGACAAAAACCGCGATTGTTGATGACCGAAACATAAACGCACCAGGGGTTCGTCAATCGTGGAAATCCCTCCGGGACCCGAAACTGCGAGTAATAGTCCACAAAACGGGCCAGAATCGGCCAAAACTGCGAGTGTT
>NW_021211414.1:0-1175 GCF_002162155.2 Triticum dicoccoides | reverse complement strand
CCCGAGAGAAAGCCAAGATGGATCAACTTGAGTTAGACGCGGTTACTCCATTGTATGAAGGATGCAGGCCCGAGGATACCCGCCTGAAAGTAACGCTCATGGTTCTGGAGATGAAGGTAAAACACAAAATGACCGACGCATGCTTCGACGAGAACATGTCATTCTGGCACGAACGTCTTCCCAAGGGGAACAAGTGCCCGACCAGTTTGGAGGAGGCGAAGAAAATCGTGTGTCCTCTGGATTTACCGCACGTGAAATACCATGTGTGCATGAACAATTGCATCATTTATCGGGACGAGCACGCGGAGTCTACCATATGTCCGGTGTGCGGTGTCACTCGATACAAGAAGAGGAAGAAAGCTCCTCGAAAAGTGGTGTGGTACTTTCCGATCACTCCTCGTCTGCAGCGGTATTTCGCGGATCCTAAGGTAGCAAAGCTCCTGCGTTGGCACGCGGATAGGGAGGAGAAGAAGAGAGAAGATGACGCAAATGATCCGGAGATAGATAAAAAAGACAAGATGCTGAGTCACCCTAAGGATGCGAGCCAGTAGCAAGCGTTGAACTTCGAATACCCAGAATTTGGGAACGATCCAAGGAACATCGTGCTGGGCGCGAGCACCGATAGCACCTGGCCTGTGTTTGTGTGGATGTACAACCTTCCCCCCTGGTTGTGCATGAAGAGGAAGTACATTCACATGAGTATGCTAATTGAAGGGCCGAAACAACCAGGGAACGACATCAATCTGTATCTGGGGCTGCTGAAAGAGGAGCTTGACACGCTGTGGAAAACGCCAGCCAATACATGGGACGCCGCAGAGAAAGAATATTTCCCTATGAGAGCCGCACTGCTCACGACGGTGCACGACTATCTCGGTTACGGATATCTTGCGGGGCAGGTAGTCCACGGATTTTCTGGATGCGTAAGGTGCATGGATGACACAACGTATCGCCAGCTAGATAGAGATCCCGGGTCTTCGAAAACCGTGTTCATGGGACATCGAAGGTGGCTTCGCGACGATGACCCGTGGAGGAAACGCAAGGATCTGTTCGATGGTGAAACCGAACCCCGAAAACGCCCGTGTACGAGGAGCGGCGAGGAAATAGACAAGCTGTTGAAAAATTGGAAAGACTGCCCACTGCCGGGAAAGAAGCAAAAGGCGCCAGAGCCGGGAAAG
>NW_021211413.1:0-1227 GCF_002162155.2 Triticum dicoccoides | reverse complement strand
TTTTGCATGTCTACTCTTGTTAGTAGAATAGGAATCGTTGAGAAAGATTTTTCATTTGAATCATGCAAAAAAGTTTTCTTTGTTTTTAGTTTAGTATAGTTATTTAAAGAATAGATAGAAATAAGATTGCGTCCAATAGGATTTGAACCTATACCAAAGGTTTAGAAGACCTCTGTCCTATCCATTAGACAATGGACGCTTTTCTTTCATATTTTATTCTTTCTTTTATTTTTTTTTCTTCTTCCGAGAAAAAACTGTTAGACCAAAAATCTTTTAGGAAATCAAAAAATCCAGATACAAATGCATGATGTATATATTATATCATGCATATATCATAAAGAAGGAGTATGGAGCCGGTAGTGGGAATCGAACCCGCAACCCCAAGGTTATGAGCCTTATGAGCTACCAAACTGCTCTATACTCTTAAACTAAAGAGGGGTAACTAGTGGATAAAAGAGGGTTGGATATGCCCCTCTACCAATATCTATACAAATAGAATAGTCCATTTATACAGAATGGTAAAGAGGGCTCCTCTATGATTATCAATTCTAGAAATCCATACAAATACGAAAGGGTATTTTATCCTTACCAACTGGATCTTGTTGCACCCGGTAACAAACATTCATAAACCATTTCTCGAAGTACGTGTCCGGATAGCCCAAAATGTCGATAGTTAGCTCTAGGTCTTCCGGTCAAAAAACAACGTCGATGAAGGCGTGTAGGTGCACTATTACACGGTAGGGATTGCAATTTTTCTCGCATTTTAGTTTTTTCACTCAAACTCAAGGGAGAAACTTTGCTTCTTATCTTTTTTTTTAAAGATTGACGAATCAAATGATATTTCTGTTCTAATTTCTGCCGCTTCTTCTCCCTCTGAATCGAACTTTTTTTTGCCATAATGTGTCGTTGCTATTATTACCAAGTATACGGTTCTAATCCTAGATGGAAAAATAAATAGAAAAAGAAATCTAAAAAGGCAGATCCTCCCTCTCTATCAAGAGTAATGAACTAGGTGCTGATACAGTACAAAAAAACAAACTAAATTAACCAAACTTGCCTGATGTTGAGGCAATCAAGAAAGCTGCATAAGTGAATATATAACCCACGGAAAAGTGAGCTAATCCAACCAATCTTGCTTGCACAATGGAAAGAGCCACGGGCTTATCTCTCCAGCGAATTAAATTAGCTAAAGGTGTGCGTTCATGAGCCCATGCTAAAGTCTCAATT
>NW_021211412.1:0-982 GCF_002162155.2 Triticum dicoccoides | reverse complement strand
CTAGTCCACCAGAACCTCTGGCGTAGGTCCTGATACATCTTAGTGCTACCGGGATGAATGGTGAGAGGAGATTCATGAGCCTCCTTAAGGATCAACTGCCGTAGATGCTGGTTCTTGGGAACCACTAGACGGTTCTCAAAGTACACAACACCATGATCATTTGTGGAGAAACAACTAGCACCTCCGCTAGCAATGTTCTCCTTGATCTTAGCTATTCCCTTATCTCGCTTCTGGGCAGCAATGATTTGATCCGTAAGAGTAGGTTTCGCCACCAAGGTGGAAAGAAATCCTTGAGGAACAATGTGAAGGTTAAGCTTCCGAAATTCCTCATGGAGAAGCGGTTGACTTTGTTGTAACATCAGATTGTTACAATAAGATTTACGACTTAGCGCATCAGCCATGACATTGGCTTTCCCTGGGGTGTAGGTTATTCCTAAGTCGAAATCTGTGATCAACTCGACCCAACGTCTTTGCCTGAGATTCAAATCCGGTTGGGTGAAGATGTACTTCAGACTTTAGTGATCAGTGAATATTTCGCAATGATTACCGAGGAGGTAATGTCGCCAGGTTTTAAGTGCATAGACTACGGCTGCAAGCTCTAGATCATGAGTAGGATAATTCTCCTCATGTGGGTGCAATTGCCGTGAAGCGTAGGCAATTACGTGTCGATCTTGCATGAGAATGCAACCTAGTCCTTGTCGCGAGGCGTCGCAGTAGATAACAAAGTCCTTGGAGAAGTCTGGCGGTACCAGTACGGGAGCAGAAGTCAGGCGTCTTTTCAGTTCCTGAAAGCTGTGCTCACATTGTGGAGTCCACTCGAACTTCTTATCTTTCTTGAGGAGTTCGGTTAGAGGTTTAGCAACTTTGGAGAAGTTCTCGACAAAGCGACGACAATAGCTCGCTAAGCCCAGAAAGCTCCGAACTTGCTTGACCGATTCAGGTGGAGTCCAATTAAGGACGGCTTGAACTCGCTCAGGGTTAA
>NW_021211411.1:0-1872 GCF_002162155.2 Triticum dicoccoides | reverse complement strand
GAGATACCGAGTCTGATCGGTGTGTCTTGGGTGGAGGTCTATTCCTTCGTTGACCGTGAGAGCTTGTTATGGGCTAAGTTGGGACCCCCCTGCAGGGATTGATCTTTCGAAAGCCGTGCCCGCGGTTATGGGCGGATGGGAATTTGTTAACGTCCGGTTGTAGATGACTTGAACTAAACTTAATTAAAATGAATCAACCGTGTGTGTTACCGTGATGGCCCCTTCTCGGCGGAGTCCGGGAAGTGGACACGGTGTTGGAGTTATGCTTGCGCAGGATGTTCCTTTAGCTTCTCGCTCGTGCTTCGCCTTCTCTTCTCGCTCTCTTTTGCGTATAAGTTAGCCACCACATATGCTAGTCGCTTGCTGCAGCTCCACATATATTTGCCTTATCCATTCCCATGAGCTTAAATAGTTTTGATCGCGTGGGTGTGAGATTGCTGAGTCCCTGTGGCTCACAGATACTACAACTCCAGATGCAGGTCCAGGTGATTCCGCTCCAGGTTACGAGTACGAGCTCAAGTGGGAGTTCGACGAGGACTCTCAGCGTTACTATGTGTCTTTTCCGGATGATCAGTAGTGGTGCCTAGTTGGGGTTATCGATTCAGGACCTTGTCGCATGTTGGGGGTCTTTTCTATTTTGGCGCCGTAGTCGGGCCATGAGTGATTTGTATGATGGATGTTATTTATGTACTCTGATGTGACGTGGCGAGTGTAAGCCAACTATGTTATCTCCCCCTTTTATTATATATTACATGGGATGTTGTAATGATTGCCTGACTTGCGACATTGCTTTCAATGCGGTTATGCCTCTAAGTCGTGCCTCGACACGTGGGAGCTATAGCCGCATCGAGGGCGTTACAAGTTGGTAATCAGAGCCTTCCCCGACCTTAGGAGCCCCATTGCTTGATCGTTTTTAGCAGCCGAGTTGTGTCTAGAAAAATGTTTTGAGTCCTTAGGAATTATATATCGGAGAGCTTAGGAATTCTTTTTACTTCCAGTCTCCTCATCGCTCTGGTAAGGCATCCTGGCGTAGAGTTTTGACTCTTCTCTTCTCAAATTTCACTAAAAAAAATTTTTAGGATCACGCGAGTATCTTGGTTTTGTTCCGATGGTTTTGTGACGAGAACATTGTTCTTGGTGCCTCCTGTCTTTAGGGCTTGTGGCAGTGTCCCGGGGAGTTGAGCTCCGAGGTGTTGTCGTCACAATTTTATCGTTGCAATTCTGGTATACTTGAGATATGTTCGCCGACATCAAAAATCTCTTTTATGCAGTTCGTTGGTGAGATAACCTCGACGCCACCCAGTACTGGGGCGGGAGTTCGGGAGTATCGCCATCACTTGTATAACGGATGCTTTTCGAAGGTTGAGGTAGATGGTTTCCGAAGTTTTCCTGGTTATGTGTTGAAGTGTGACGCCCGGATAATTAGACTACAGTAATCCCAAGCTAAGGATGCCACGTCACCTCCATTACTGTGATTAAACTCACGTTGATTCGAACCCGATTCAAATTCAAATTTAAAACATAGGCAAACAACAAAAGTTTCCAAACTTTAAAACTAAAATGTTCGGAGTGAACTAAATAATGCATAGGTAATTATGGTGGAGAAACCAAACTTTGATAAAGCGTTTAAAGGCTCTAAAGATAATTAAAACAGTAGTTAAAACAATTAAATACATGCCTATTGAATTTTATAAAATATTAAACTATTTTATTTTCGGTTGAGAATTAAGGTGGCAGTAGTATATTTATAAATACAAATTTAGGTGCTAGTGTTTTTATAAAACTGTAATAAAAGGGAACTTAAAATAAAACAGAAAAGAAAATAAATAAAAGAAAAGAAAATACAAAAGAGAAAAACTAAACTAACAAAAA
>NW_021211410.1:0-1248 GCF_002162155.2 Triticum dicoccoides | reverse complement strand
GAAATCCTTATGGGGAGGTGGCCAACTTCCTCAACAAGATACTACAATGATAGGTCTTCCGGCTGGGTGTGTTGGCCACGACATCCACTTTACCGGTTATCGAGGGACCAATATTATAGTTCTTGGGAAATGTTCCAACCATCATATCTGCTTGAGATTCAGATCTGGTTGGTGTCAGGATATTCCAGACTCATCGAGTCTAGGAAGAAAAATGAAAGTTTGCAACACAAATCGACGAGATGACGTTGCGGGATTCATCGGGGATGAACTACGATAGCAAGCTCCAAAACATGAGCTGGTTCTGCTACAAACATGTGGACACGCTGCCTCAGACAAACATGATCACATGGTAGTCTTACAATAAAACACTACCGAGTTCTGGTTAGGAACCATCAGCGAGGATATCGAAGTTCTTTCATAAGTCCGGATTAGCTCTTATGAAGATACTCCTTCTCCTTGAACAAATCAGTCAGTGGCTTGGTGTGCTAGGATATACATATGGGATGAAGATGATCAGTCTAACAGACCACATAATTCTTCGCACGTGCATGACCGACTTGGGATGATTCAAAACGAGCAAAAACAAACTTTCTCGAATTCACGACGGCAGCTTACATCAAAATGCACGTGAATCAAAGGAAGTCACTCCTTTCATCAAACAAGTACTTCATGAGCTAGCATGAAGAAAATGCTTTCAAAAGTTTCCAACACTAACTTAATGTTCAACAACATCATCGAGGAGATAAGGATGTTGTCAATGGACTCAACAACAACTCATCGGAATTTCCATATCACTGGACTTCCACCATCGTGTGAACACGGTGATAGCATTGGTCAGACCCAAAAAAATATAATGGTGTATGCTCGAGGGATCAACCACGAGGAAGACAACATTACGAACATCGTTGGTTCTGACTTGATTTGACGATAGCCCACACTCAAATCAAAGGATTGATAAGACGATAGGTCCAGCAACTGATCACAGGGACCAATCGATGAAGATATCATCTTTCTTCAACACACACTACACAAGAATATCCCTTTGGAATGAACTAAGTCAGGCAAGCTTTTATCTTCCAACCCTCCAAGTTGTTGTTTAGCTTAACCAACTAGCTCAGGGATATCTAACACCGATTCTTGGAGAGAAGGTGGTTCACAAGAAACCAACTTGATCACGAGCTCAACATAGCGGTCAGGTGACAACCTGGTAATACTTCCGAGAAGATCTTCGGAAATCACGAACCACCG
>NW_021211409.1:0-875 GCF_002162155.2 Triticum dicoccoides | reverse complement strand
AGACTATGTGACTTCAGTGTCAAACCGTATCGGTCCAGTTCCTCTCATTTCCTTCCCTGTACTACCACATGTTTTCCGCTAGGAATATGGTTTAGTAAGTTGCAAACCGCTTTTCTGGTACACACCAAAAAGGAGAGGCCGTGATGATGGTTCCATGGCCCTGGATTAAAGCCAGTCATCCGGTCAGGGGGCATGGGTGTTTCCGGTTGGGACCGAGAGGGGGGCACCCCTTAGAGCGCGCATATATAAATTTGATCCCATGCTATTCGAGATTGTGATCTCCCCGTCTCAAAAGTTTTTCTTGGACGATGTCTAGGGTGATTCCTAGCATCGAGAGGTAGGATGGGTGTGTACTGGTTAGCTGTGTTTTCTTCTGAAATACCGTAAACGGAACTAGTCCTTCGTGACTACGGAAATCCGTTGGCTGTGGGAAAAATTTTGTACAAACTCTGCAGAGTCATATATTCCTCCAAATCATCTATTCCCTGTCCCAGGTCGATATTATCTTATCCTAATCAAATGTCAGTTTTGATGGCAGAGACTCCGGTTATTCGCTTGAGTGGTAACTCCGGTTAAATGATTATCCCTGTGGATGGACTAACCCATTTATTCTTATGAATTAAATGTTTATTATGAGTATTATTTACCTGTGAATAAAAGCCCTTTCTGCGATGTCGCTTAGACATCCGACTGTGGCATTGTTGTATTTTACTTTTCTATAAAAGTCCTTTCTGTGATGTCGCCCCGACGTCCGACTGTGGCATTTCTTTTCAAGCCCTTTCTGTGATGTCGCCCCGACGTCTGACTGTGGCATTTCTTTTCAAGCCCTTTCTGTGATGTCGCCCCGACGTCCGGCTGTGGCATTTCTTTTCAAG
>NW_021211408.1:0-1833 GCF_002162155.2 Triticum dicoccoides | reverse complement strand
TGGCCGGCCCAGCCCACCTCCTCCTCTGTCGTCTTCGTCCTCGACAGAGGGAGGGGAGTGTGCCCGGCGCGCGCGCGCCACCGCGCCACGCCACCTGCTCGCCTGCCTGCCTGCCCCTCCCCTCCTCGTCTGGATGGCCTGGAACGACGCCACGCCCTCCCCCGTTCTCTCTCACTCTCCCTCGGTTCTTCCCCTCCTCTCCCTCGCTCTCTCTCTCTCACGGCCGAACACCACCATCGCCGCCGTTCGCCATAGCAGCCGTCACCGGCCACCCCTCGCCCCTCCGCTGAGCTCAGGAGCTCCGCCGCGACCCCCTCTTCCTCCCCACCAAGCCAAGCCCCTCGGGAAGCTCTGCATCGCCTCCACGCCATCATCTTCCTCCTCGGGCTCCGACCACCATCGCCGTCGATTCGCCGTTTCCAGCGCGTCCCCGAGCCCGCTTCGACGCCCACTGCAACCGCGGTGAGCTCCGCCACCGTTTCCCCCTCTTTTCCCCCTCGTTCCCGCACCGTAACCCCGTTTCCCACCACGGCCGAACCTCCGCCGTCGCCGAGCTCGCCGTCGACGCAGCTCCGGTGACCATTTGGTCACCCCGACGAGTCCAACAAGTCCGTAAGGACCCGTAGAGCCCCTCCAGCGCCTCAGCTCCCTCGCCTGCGAGCAGCAACGCCGATTCCGACCGCACCCGAACTCCGGCCGCCGCTCACGAGCTCGCCGTCGTCGGTACCGGCCACCACAGGCACGGCCACCACCACCGTTCGACGCGCGGGAGCAAGGGCTCTCCAACGAGCCCAAGCACGGCCTCGCCCGTGCCCTGTAGCGCGATTCCGTATCGCGCCGCCGTCTCGGGCCTCGCCGGCGTCATGTCGCCGGTGGGTTTGACCTGTCTGACCTGGGGTTTGACCCCCCCAGGGTCACTGACGCGTGGGCCCCATCGGCCAGGTGGTCAGATTAGTGCTAATCACTGTTAGTTAACCCCCTGACACTGACCAGTGGGCCCCAGCGCCACTAATTCCTAATTAGGATTAAATTAACCCTGTTAAACCCCCCTGTCACTGACGTGTGGACCCCACACGTCAGGTTTGACCCCAGCCAGCCGCAGTTGACCACTGACGTCATGCTGACGTCATGCTGGCGCAATATATATACTTCTGGATTTAAATTAAATCAGGAAATTCCAGAATATTATTTAAACTTCAAAAATTCATAACTTTTATTCTGTAACTCCAAATCAGACAAATTATATATGAAAAATGATCAGAAAAATCCAATCTATCCATCTGTACTATTTTCATGCATGATCAAACAAGTTAAATTGATGTTTTAAGCAGAACAAGAAAAAGCACTTTAAAAGGCCATGTTTGAGTTTGAAATTTGAATCTTTGATTCAAATTTGTTCAAACCCTTCTGGTTTTAGTTGCATTAGCCCAACACACTCATATTGCCATGTTTCATGCATGCATCATATTGTTGCACATTGTTTGGTAATGGTTGTGTATCGGTGTCCTTTGCGACAGGTTCTGCCTCCGAGGAGTACCGTGATTACCCTAACGAAGAACCGTATCAGTGCATCGAACCATCAGGCAAGCAACCAACCATTTGATCATATCGATACAATCCCATGTTCTCGCTCCTGCTCTCTTTTACTGCATTAAGACAACGCGTTTCAAACTGCTGTGTGCTACGGTAGTTGAACCCATTTCCTCTGCATGACCTGTCATTGCCACAGTAACTAGATGAAACCCACTAGCATGTGTAGGAGTTGATTGAGCCATATGTATGTGTTGTTCCTACCTTGCTATGCCTGCTATGCTTAGAGTCGTGTCAGGTCTG
>NW_021211407.1:0-2104 GCF_002162155.2 Triticum dicoccoides | reverse complement strand
TACTATTACTCCACACATCGACCGCTATCCAGCATGCATCTAGAGTATTAAGTTCATAAGAACAGAGTAACGCATTAAGAAAGATGACATGATGTAGAGGGATAAACTCAAGCAATATGATATAAACCCCATCTTTTTATCCTCGATGGCAACAATACAATACATGCCTTGCAACCCTTTCTGTCACTGGGTAAGGACACCGCAAGATTGAACCCAAAGATAAGCACTTCTCCCATGGCAAGAAAAATCAATCTAGTAGGCCAAACCAAACCGATAATTCGAAGAGACTTGCAAAGATAACTCAATCATACATAAAAGAATTCATAGGAGATTCAAATATTATTCATAGATAAACTTGATCATAAACCTACAATTCATCGGATCTCGACAAACACACCGCAAAAAGAGTTTACATCGAATAGATCTCCACAAGAGAGGGGGAGAACATTGTATTAAGATCCAAAAAGAGAGAAGAAGCCATCTAGCTAATAACTATGGACTCGAAGGTATGTGGTAAACTACTCACAACTCATCGAAAGGGCTATGGTGTTGATGTAGAAGCCCTCCGTGGTGGATTCCCCCTCCGGCAGAATGTCGGCGACGGCTCCAAGATGGGATCTCGCGGATACAGAAGGTTACGGTGGCGGAAATATTTCTTTGGTGGCTCCCTGGATGTTTTTGGGGTATGTAGGCTTATATAGGAAGAATAAGTACGTCGGTGGCCGCTCGAGGGGCCCATGAGACAGGGGACGCGCCTAGGAGGGGTGGGCGTGCCTTCCTATCTCGTGGCCGCCTCGGCTGCTTCTTGGCTTGCACTCCAAGTCCTCCAGATCACGTTCGTTCCAAAAATCACGCTCCCGAAGGTTTCATTCCTTTTGGACTCCATTTGATATTCATTTTCTTCGAAATACTGAAATAGGCAAAAAAACAGCAATACGGGTTGTGCCTCCGGTTAGTAGGTTATTCCCAAAAATGATATAATTGTGTAAAATAAAGCCCATAAACATCCAAAAAGGTAATATAATAGCATGGAACAATCAAAAATTATAGATATGTTGGAGACGTATCACCCCCGGGTCTATCTCTTATCATATAAGCTTTCAATCTACTTTTATTTGCATCTTTACTTTTCCAATCTATATCATAAAATACCAAAAATATATTTATCTTATCATATTATCTCTAGCAGATCTCACTTTCGCAAGTGGCCGTGAAGGGATTGACAACCCCTTTATTGCGTCGGTTGCAAGTTCTTGTTTGTTTGTGTAGGTGCGTGGGACTTGTGAGGAGCCTCCTACTGGATTGATACCTTGGTTCTCAAAATTGAGGGAAATACTTACGCAACTATTGCTGCATCACCCTTTCCTCTTGAAGAAAAACCAACGCAAGATCAAGACGTAGCAAGAAGGATTTCTGGCACCGTTGTCGGGGAGGTCTTCGCTCAAGTCAAGACATACCAAGTACCCATCACAAACTCATCTCCCTCGCATTACATTATTTGTCATTTGCCTCTCGTTTTCCTCTCCCCCACTTCACCTTTGTCGTTTTATTCGCCCTCTCTTTCCCAATCTCCTCTCTCTTTCACTTGCCTTTTTGTGTGCTCGTGTGTTAGTTATTTATCTTGATATCATGGCTAGTCCTCCTATCATCATTAATACTCCCGATCATGAAGTTCTTAATTTTAAACAAAGGGAGGGAGAAAATCTAAAAGATGCTTGGCATAGAATTTGCAATGCTCAAAATAGATCTACTAGGAAGCAATCCACTTCCGTTCTTCTTCGCAATTTGTATGTAGGCATTACCCCTTGTAATAGATACATTCTTGATACCATTACCGGAGGGAATTTTTTGGGTAGTCATACTTTTGATGCTTACAATGCCATGACATATTTGTTCGGTCTACCGCCTCTTTTGGTTAATGGAACAGTTTTAACTTAGAACATGTGATGCAAAGGCTTGAAATTATTGAAAATAAAGTTGCTACTGTCGAGTTAATTGAAAATTTGGATAAAAAGATCCACAAATAAATTACTCAATATGGATCTAAGGTTGGAGTTACTCTGAAAAATCTTAAAGAAAAGGAACCTATAGTTAATGAAAGAAT
>NW_021211406.1:0-986 GCF_002162155.2 Triticum dicoccoides | reverse complement strand
TAATCCCGTAGGTAAATGTAGAGGCAGCGTGCCGACGGCGATCACATCGACTCTGGAACCATTCCCGACGCGCATCGTCACCTCGTCCTTCGCCAGTCTCCGTTTATTCCGCAGCTCCTGCTGTGAGTTACAAATATGAGCAACGGCACCGGTATCAAATACCCAGGAGTTACTACGAGTACTGGTAAGGTACACATCAATCACATGTATATCAAATATACCTTTGGTGTTGCCGGCCTTCTTATCCGCTAAGTATTTGGGGCAGTTCCGCTTCCAGTGACCCTTCCCCTTGCAATAAAAGCACTCAGTCTCAGGCTTGGGTCCATTCTTTGACTTCTTCCCGGTAACTGGCTTACCAGGCGCGGCAACATCTTTGCCGTCCTTCTTGAAGTTCTTCTTACCCTTGCCCTTCTTGAACTTAGTGGTCTTATTGACCATCAACACTTGATGTTCTTTCTTGATTTCAGCCTGTGCTGACTTCAGCATCGAGAACACTTCAGGAATGGTCTTTTCCATTCCCTGCATGTTTTAGTTCATCACAAAGCTCTTGTAGCTTGGTGGGAGCGACTGGAGGATTCTGTCAATGACCGCCTCATCTGGGAGGTTAATGTTCAGCTGGGTCATACGGTTGTGCAACCCAGACATCTTTAGGATGTGCTCACTGACAGAACTGTTTTCCTCCATCTTACAACTGTAGAACTTGTCAGAGACATCATATCTCTCGACCCGGGCATGAGCTTGAAAAACTAGTTTCAGCTCTTCGAACATCTCATATGCTCCGTGATGCTCAAAACGCTTTTGGAGCCCCGGTTCTAAGCTGTAAAGCATGCCGCACTGAACGAGGGAGTAATCATCAGCGCGAGACTGCCAAGCATTCATAATGTCTTGGTTCTCTGGGACGGGAGCGTCACCTAGCGGTCCTTCTAGGACATATTGTTTCCTGGCAGCTATGAGGATGATCCTCAGGTTCCGGACCCAGTCCGTAT
>NW_021211405.1:0-907 GCF_002162155.2 Triticum dicoccoides | reverse complement strand
TAGAGTGATTTCCACGATTAACGAACCCTGGGGTGCGTTTACGTGTTGGTCATCAACACTGGCAGTTTTGGCTGATTCTGGCCCATTTCATGGACTATTACTCACTATTTTGGGGTCCCGGAGTGATTTCCACGATTAACGAGCCCTGGAGTGCATTTACGTGTCGGTCATCAACACTCGCAGTTTTGGCCGATTCTACCCCGTTTCTTGGATTATTACTCACCATTTTGGGGTCCGGAAGCGATTTCCATAATTGTTGAACACTAAGTTCCGCTTATGTGTCGGTCATCAACACTGGCAGTTTTGGCCGATTCTGGCCCGTTTGATGGACTATTAGTCACTGTTTTGGGGTCCCGCAGTGGTTTCCATGGTTAGCGAACCCTGTGGTGCGTTTACATGTCGGTCATCAACACTCGCAGTTTTGGCCGATTCTACCCCGTTTCTTGGATTATTACTCATTGTTTTGGGGTCCCGAAACGATTTCCATAGTTGTTAAACACCAAGGTGCGCTTATATGTCGGTCATCAACACTGGCAGTTTTGACCGATTCTGGCCCGCTTCATTGACTATTACCCACTGTTTTGGGGTCCCGGAGCGATTTCCATAGTTGTTCAACCCCAAGATGAGCTTACATGTCGGTCATCAACACTGTCAGTTTTGGCCTATTCTGGCCCGTTCCGTGGACTATTACTCACTGTTTGGGGGTCCTGGAATGATTACCACGATTAACGAAACCTGGGGTGCGTTTACGTGTCGGCTATAAGCACTGGCAGTTTTGGCCGATCCTGACCCGTTTCTTGGATTATTACTCACCGTTTTGGGGTCCCGAAGCGATTTCCATAGTTGTTAAACCCCAAGGTGAGCTTACGTGTCGGTCATCGACACTAGCAGTTTTAGCCGATTCTAG
>NW_021211404.1:0-1468 GCF_002162155.2 Triticum dicoccoides | reverse complement strand
TGCACTACATGTCAAAAAGCTAAGTCACGACTCAATCCTCATGGTTTATATATGCCTTTGCCTGTACCTAGTGTTCCTTGGGAGGATATATCTATGGACTTTGTTTTAGGTTTACCTCGAACAAAGAAGGGGAGGGATAGCATATTTGTTGTCGTGGATAGATTTTCGAAAATGGCACACTTTATACCATGTCATAAAAGCGATGATGCTGTTAATGTTGCTGATTTGTTCTTTCGTGAAATTATTCGCTTGCATGGTGTGCCAAATACTATTGTTTCAGATCGTGATACTAAATTTCTTAGCCACTTTTGGAGATGTTTATGGGCTAAGTTGGGGACTAAACTGCTTTTTAGTACTACTTGTCACCCCCAAACTGATGGACAAACTGAAGTAGTCAATAGAACATTGTCTACTATGCTTAGGGCTGTTTTGAAGAATAATAAGAAAATGTGGGAGGAATGCTTGCCTCATATTGAATTTTCTTATAATCGTTCATTGCGTTCTACTACTAAGATGTGCCCTTTTGAAGTTGTGTATGGTTTCCTACCTCATGCACCTATTGATTTGTTGCCTCTTCCATCTTCGGAGAAGGTTAATTTTGATGCTAAACAACGTGCTGAATTGATTTTAAAAATGCATGAGTTAACTAAGGAAAACATTGAGCGCAGGAATGCTAAATATAAACTTGCTGCAGATAAGGGTAGAAAACATGTTGTGTTTGCACCTGGAGATCTTGTTTGGTTACATTTGCGTAAGGATAGATTTCCTGATTTGCCCAAATCAAAGTTAATGCCACGTGCTGATGGTTCCTTTAAGGTGTTAGAGAAAATAAATGATAATGCATATAAACTTGAGCTGCCTGCAGATTTTGGGGTTAGTCCCACTTTTAACATTGCAGATTTGAAGCCTTATTTGGGTGAGGAAGATGAACTTCCGTCGGGGACGACTTCATTTCAAGAAGGGGAGGATGATGAGGACATCAATACAATTGTTACACCCACAACCCCTGCTGCTATACATACTGGACCAATTACTAGAGCACGTGCACGCCAACTAAATTACCAGGTACTTTCGTTTCTTGGTAATGATTCTAATGTTCATGAGAATATGATGCTGCCTAAATTGGATACATTTGTTTTGTTTACAAATGAAGGGCCTAGCTTGGAGAAGGATGAACATTGGAGCAAGAACAAGCATGGAGATGATGGCATGCGCAAGGGGAACAAGAACGGAGTTACAAGTGATGATTTCAGGACTTTGAAGCCACCATAATGGGTGCATGAAGCCTTGGACGAAATATACAAGATGCCACTTCATAAATTTCGTCCCGAGGCTATTTTAGGTGCTGCGTCACCTTATTATTGGGCCAGGCCCATGTAATTTCGAAATACATAAGTATAGGCTATTTTTAGAGTCCGTATGTGTGGGGAAACAAGAGATAGGGTTGATTTCGGACCCCTCCACCAAG
>NW_021211403.1:0-1015 GCF_002162155.2 Triticum dicoccoides | reverse complement strand
GGCCAGCCTAAGTGTTCCGGAGCAGTAGCAAGCTACCATGGCTCGGTGGAAACACTAGGAGACATTTCCCGGTAAGAGAGGCTACTAAGGATAAACAACTAGATAGTCAGATCCCACACATACCAAGCATTTCAATAACATACACACAATATGCTCGATATGTGCAATACAACATGGTATCACAAAATGACTCTACGACTCAAGTAGTTTATTCATTAGGCTCCGAGGAGCGAGATATTACAAACAGGGGTCTCATGACCCAACACTCAGAGCATACAAGTCAAAGCACAAGCGGAAGCTATCATGTCTGAGTACAGACATCTATAAATGAAAAAGGCTGAGAAGCCTGACTATCTATCAGATCCTGCCGAGGGCACAAGATCGTAGCTGAGGTATCAAGCTAAACGTCGAAGTCCAAGCGGAACTACTAGTGAGACTGAAGTCTCTCTGCAAAACATAAAATAGGCAAACGTGAGTACAAATGTACCCAGCAAGACTTACATCAGATCTATCTACATATGCATCATTATCAACAAAGGGGATGGTGGGGTTTAACTGCAGGAAGTCGGCTTTGACTCGGTGGCTATCCTGAACTACGACTGCAAGTAACTCTTTTGAGGTGGCGCACACGAGTCCACATATTCACCATATCAATACACCACTATGGATCCGCTCCCGTCTCCCTACGAGAACGCCATCCATAGCACTCACGCTTATCTTGCGTATTTTAGAGTATCCACTTTCACTTGTCTATGAACTGATATAAGCAACCCAGAAGTCCTTTTCCGTGGACACGGCTATTCGAATAGATCATATTAACCCTGCAGGGGTGTACTTCTTCACACACGCTCTCACCACTTACCGCCGTTTACACGACATGTACTCGGCAACCTTCAAGCGGAAGCCCAACGTGGGTGTCGGCCACGGCCTACCTAAACACTCAAGTCTCTAGTCCAGGTTTATCGCCTATTCGGGTTCCATCCATGAGGAGATCCGGCCGGAGTTTCGCTCACAG
>NW_021211402.1:0-1329 GCF_002162155.2 Triticum dicoccoides | reverse complement strand
TCGGTCATGCATACGTACGAAGTATCCCAAACCTTTTTTTTGAATTTTTTGCCTCTAGATCTTGAAAGCCCCGTAACTTTTTTTGTGTTAGGTTTTTGGGGATTTTGAAAATGTTTAACGGGGTTCCCCCAGTTAAATTCGGATGTAACTTTTCGAGTAGATGATTTTTCATATATAAAACTTTTTAATCCGAGTTCGTATGCAAAAGTTATGCCCATTTTACAAATTTCCAGAGATATTTTGCAAATAAAGTCGAAATTTATATTTGTAAATTTTCCCAACAACTAGACCACATATGACATGGCAAACTTATTTTCTTTTATTTTTTTGACATTTTTATCATTTTTTTTATTTTTTTATACTGAAAAGGCGGTCCACAGGGGGGGGGGTTTCTTGTAAGCCACCCTTTTTCCATGAATCTGTGTCGGATTCCTTGAGCTAGTTGGTTAAGCTAAACAACAACTTGGAGAGTTGGAAGATAAAAGCTTGTCTGACTTAGTTCATGTTAAGGGATATCTTTTGTGCGTGTGTGTGTGTTGAAGAAAGATGATATCTCCATTGATTGGTCTTCGTGATCAGTTGTTGGATCTATTGCCTTGTCAAGACTTTGACTTGAGTATGGGCTATCGTCAAGTCAAATCAGAAACAACGATTTTCGTAATGTTGTCTTACTCGTGGTTGATCCCTCGAGCATACACCACTACATCTTTTGGTCTGACCATTGCTATCATCGTGTTCACATGATGGTGGAAGTCCAGTAATATGGAAAATTCTGATGAGTTGTTGTTGAGCCCATCAGCAGCATTTTTGTCTCCCCCATGATTCATGTTGAACATCAACCTAGTGTTGAAAACCTTGTAAGCAATGCCTTCGTGTTCCGTTCATGAAGCTTATGCTTGGATGAAAGAAGTGACTTTCTCCAAGTTCACGTGCATTAGGTGTAAGTTGCCGCCATGAATTTGAGAAAGGTTTGTTTTGTTTCCCTTGGAATCATCCCAAGTCGGTCATGCATACGTATGATGTATCCCAAACCTTTTTTTTGAATTTTTTTGCCTCTAGATCTTGAAAGCCCCGTAACTTTTTTTGTGTTAGGTTTTTGGGGATTATGAAAATGTTTAACGCGGTTCCCCCAGTTAAATTCGGATGTAACTTTTCGAGTAGATGATTTTTCATATATAAAACTTTTTAATCCGAGTTCGTATGCAAAGGTTATGCCCATTTTACAAATTTCCAGAGATATTTTGCAAATAAAGTCGAAATTTATATTTGTAAATTTTCCCAACAACTAGACCACATATGACATGGCAAACTTATTTTCTTTTATTTTTT
>NW_021211401.1:0-1624 GCF_002162155.2 Triticum dicoccoides | reverse complement strand
TTCATGGCTCCTGGAGGGCAGGAGCCCCTCCTAGCTTGGATCTCTCTCTGTTCTCTTCTGTTTCGCGTTTGTGTTTTTTGGCCGAAAACTGTTTCTTAAATTCACGGATATCCGTAACTCTGACTGGGCTGAAATTTTAACATGATTTTCTTCCGGATATTATCTTTCTTGCGGTGAAAGAAGGGATGCAACCAACTTACGAGGTCCCCCTCGAACAACGTCTTGCGTTTATTCTTCTTTCCAAAAATCACATACATTCCAAAATAAATCTTCGTAATTTTTTGTCGCGTTTGGACTTCGTTCGATATGGATATTTTGTGAAACAAAAAACATGCAACAAACTTGAACTGACATTGGTCACTTGATCAATATGTTAGTCCAAAAAATAATATAAAATGTTGCCAAAAGTATATGAAAGTTGTAGAATATTGGCATGAAACGATAAAAAATTATAGATACGATGGAGATGTATCAAAGGACATCGGCCAGTGCTGCCCACAGCCTGCGCCGCCGGCTGAAGGAGGTCAGAACGAGGCAGATCCGATCCGCTGGCACCCCCTAGCCTGCACGATTCGCCACTTCGAAGCACGTCGTACGCCGCTGGTCCCGAGCACTGCCGCCGCACCACCACGACCCTCGCCATTGTAGTGTCCCAGCCCAGCTGTGCCGTCCCATGGCACAGGCCCTGCACGAGAAGGTGAAACTCCCCGCTGCCGCCGGCTAGACTTTGCTCGACCATGTCCTCTGGCGGCGGCAAGGGAGGAGGGTGCTAGCGGCAACGACGAGAGTGCCCTCCCCGTCGCCCATGGAAGCGATGTGGGAGGGCCCGATCCTAAAATTTAGGAGCAGTCGCGGCATTGTTGTTTGTAGCTTGAGTGTTGGGTCATGTGCCCCTGCCTATAATAACTGTTATATTTTGCTCAATAGAACCTTTAAATATATGCTTTGAACCATAGAGTTTATGTTGCGATACATGTTGTTCCACCGCAGGACGTGCATGATGCGTGTATGATTATAAAGTGCACGTCGTGTGTGGGGTTCGACGAATTAGTTGTTGACCCGTTGGTTATCTTTCTTACATAGGAATCGAGAAATAAGAATGAGAGTCATCCTCCCGGCTCCTCGGCCGTTTCGATTCCTGGCCGTTGGATCTGCGTGCTTGATCGGATCTGGGCCATCGGACCGAGCCCTGGAATGACCGCGTCCGTCGGATAAAAAATAGTTACTGTTGCAATGAACAGTTTCACCTCGACCGTGCCAGGGCATTTTCGTCATTTCACCATTGGGTATAAAAGCTCACCAGCTCCCGTAGAACCCTAGCCACCTCCTCGATGGGGTCCTTCTCTCCCCTTCCTAGCCGCTCGCCCCGCCCTGCCCGTCTCACCCGTCCCACCGCCCCGCCGTCTCGCCTGCCCCGCCCCGCCCCGCCCCGCCCCGCCCGTCCCGCTCGCCGTGGCCGTGGCCGATGACCGCGGCCCCGCCGTCCCGCCCTGCCTGCCGCGACGGCCATGGACGAGCGCGAGCTCGACGGGGGAGCAACGGGCCGCCCCGCCCGTCCCGCTCGCCGTGGCCTTCGCCGATGACCGCGGCCCCGCGCAGCACAACACCGAGCTCGTCTCGCTCC
>NW_021211400.1:0-1051 GCF_002162155.2 Triticum dicoccoides | reverse complement strand
GGGGGGGGGGGTAGCAATGCCACCGGAGCGTCGCACCGGGCCCTCATACATGCGGGGTGGTCTGGTGGCATGTCCGAAGAGGCGGGACGCGTCTCTGGGGCGTGGCCCCCCCTCACGGACGACGATGACACGGTAGTAGACGTTCTGCGGTAACGATGCGACTTCAATATTACTAAATAATCGGTGCGCGATAAAATCATGAGTTTTTTGCACGACGTTGGCACATGTGCTATAGGAATGATGGTATTTTTTCAAAAATTTTGGTGATGGAGACATATCCGAAAAATTCCCTCTACGCGGATTGACCTTCGCGCGTCTACGGCTGTGGCCGGTGGCCTCCGGGGGCTAGCATGCCGCCAAATCTTGCGTAGGCGGCCTCTCACAAGTCTGGAAGTGTTGTGGCGGTTGCAAACGCCCGGCACACGTGTCCGGGGTGTGCCCCCCCCCCTCATGAACGACGCCGCCGCCGACACCTGGAGGGGGGAAACGGATGCGTCGGGTCTACACGGAGGGGATCTTGCTGTGGGTCTGGCCCGGATGTTGCTCCAAAGTGTTCCTATGGGCTTACCTAACACAACCGGGTGGGGAGGTCCACTGGTCAAAGCCCGTCCATGCAAAGTCAAAGGGCTAGATCCCGTGGTCAAACGTTACATGGTTAGGCGGGACGGGGGCACTGGGGGTAGCAATGCCACCGCAGCGTCACACCGGGCCCTCATACATGCGGGATGGTGTGGTGGCATGTCCGAAGAGGCGGGACGCGTCTCCGGGGTGTGGCCCCCCCTCACGGACGGCGATGACACGGTAGTAGACGTTCTGCGGTAACGATGCGGCGTCATTATTACTAAATACACGGAGCGCGATAAAATCATGAGTTTTTTTGCACGACGTGGGCACATGTGCTATAGGAACGATGGTATTTTTTCACAATTTTTGGTGATGGAGAAGTATCCAAAAAATTCCCTCTGCGCGGATTGCCCTTCGCGCGTCTACGGCTGTGGCCGGCGGCCTCCGGGGGCTAGCATGCCGCCAAATCTTGCGTAGGCGGCCTCTC
>NW_021211399.1:0-1179 GCF_002162155.2 Triticum dicoccoides | reverse complement strand
CGGGCCCTCATACATGTGGGGTGGTGTGGTGGCATGTCCGAAGAGACGGCACGCGTCTCTGGGGTGTGGCCCCCCTCACGGACGGTGATGACACGGTATTAGACGTTCTGCGGTAACGATGCGGCGTGGATATTATTAAATACTCGGAGCGCGATAAAATCATGAGTTTTTTTGCACGACGTGGGCACATGTGCTATAGGAACGATGGTAATTTTTCATAATTTTTGGTGATGGAGAAGTATCCGAAAAATTCCCTCTACGCGGATTGCTCTTCGCGCGTCTACTACTGTGGCCGACGGCCTCCGGGGGCTAGCATGCCGCCAAATCTTGCGTGGGCGGCCTCTCACAAGTCTGGAAGTGTTGTGGCGGTTGCAAACACCCGGCACGCGTCTCCGGGGTGTGCCTCCCCTCACGGACGGCGATGACACGGTAGTAGATGTTTTGCGGTAACGATTTGGCGTGAATATTATTAAATACTCGGAGCGCGATAAAATCATGAGTTTTTTTGCACGACGTGGGCACATGTGCTATAGGAATGATGGTAATTTTTCATATTTTTTGGTGATGCAGAAGTTTCCGAAAAATTCCCTCTACGCGGATTGCTCTTCGCGCGTCTACGACTGTGGCCGGCGGCCTCCGGGGGTTAGCATGCCGCCAAATCTTGCGTGGGCGGCCTCTCACAAGTCTGGAAGTGTTGTGGCGGTTGCAATCGCCCGGCACGCGTCTCCGGGGTGTGCCCCCCCCTCACGGACGGCACCGCCGTCGGCACTTGGAGGGGGGAAACGGACGCGTCGGGTCTACACGGAGGGGATATTGCTGTGGTACTTGCCCGGATGTTCCTCCAAAGTGTTCCTATGGGCTGACCTAACACAACCGGGTGGGGAGGTCCACTGCTCAAAGCCCGTCCGTGCAAAGTCAAAGGGCTAGATCCCGTGGTCAAACGCTACAAGGTTAGGCGGGACGGGGGCCCTGGGGGGTAGCAATGCCACCGGAGCGTCGCACCGGGCCCTCATACATGCGGGATGGTGTGGTGGCATGTCCGAAGAGGCGGCACGCGTCTCCGGGGTGTGGCCCCCCTCACGGACGGTGATGACACGGTATTAGACGTTCTGCGGTAACGATGCGGCGTGGATATTATTAAATACTCGGAGCGCGATAAAATAATGAGTTTTTTTGCAC
>NW_021211398.1:0-1015 GCF_002162155.2 Triticum dicoccoides | reverse complement strand
TCGTACTTATAGAAGCTTACTGAAGAGTTATTGAACCGTAGAGCGGACTCGGTTCAGTTATCGGTGTCTTTGAGTGTTTAATAACTCAGAGCCCGTGAAAAATTGGAATCAGTGGGAAGGTAGCACTTGATGAAGAACTCATAAGAAGTTATGCAGTTCTAAGATAATCTCGAGATACCAGGGGGGGGGGGGTAATACTCAACACAAGATCAAAGTAAAGGTTGGACTGGTGTATTGATCCATAGAAGACAATTGTTTTAACTTGTCTGAGAAATGAGATCAAAGAAGAACAATCATGGTCGGAACCACGGTTGCAAAAGGACAGATCCTAGATATAAGATGAACTTATACCAAAGGAATAATTTATTTAAGAGAAGCTTTAATGATAAGATCTACATCGTGTCCATGGGCATGAACACAAGTTCAAGGTCGACTCCCACTTCTCCAATGCATAACCTTTCATTCACTTCTCACGTTCGATGAAGATGCAGTGTTGAAATTTTATCTGGTGAAGCACCAGAAGAGTATGACTCGTGAAAACTTTCGGGTACACACGGTTTAGAGAAGGCATATGTTCAACCCACAGGGGCTTCTTAGAAACGTATACCACAAGTTTCAAGAGTAAATAACACAAGCTCGAAAGTAGAGCAAGGTTGAGAAAGTAGATGATACAATTACCAAGGGCATTATGTATCCAAGGGAAGGCTCACAAGGTTATTGAATATGAAGGATGCTGACGGATAAAATCCAACAATGGGCCTGATGGTCCACAATGGATCTGACGTGAGCATCGGTACTCAACTAGAGGAAGAAGAGTGCAAGGAGATCAAATTATAGAAACAACTGACTAACTCAATTGTCAAATGCAAAGGAATTATGATTTCCAAATCAAGGGATCAGAAGCAATGCTCTGATTAGGGATGGATAAGTTGAATAGCCTTAGGGTACAATCAACGACAATTGGATTGGTCGAGAACCAATTCCAGTTAAAAGAATGGCAGCTCAGCCGGAAAGG
>NW_021211397.1:0-1918 GCF_002162155.2 Triticum dicoccoides | reverse complement strand
GGAAATTTCTCGAGAAAGATTTACTAGGAAAATTGAGCTGAATATTATCATGTGGCAATGATTTGGGTATGGAAGAGTGCCCGAAAAGTTTGAGGGTAATAGGAGGGGTCTATATAACACTTGCTTTGCAACGTGCCAATTTGGCCATAAAATATAAATTGAACCTGGGCTCACATAGATGATTTGACTGAGCTGCAATTTGGAGGAGGGTGATAATTTGGGCATATGAAGAAACTGTATAAATTTCATGTCATTTAGAGATATAAAAAAGGTACTTCCTTCACAATGCTTCTAGGTGGACAAAAACTTTGGAAATTTGCCGAGGAAGATTTGCTAGGCAAATGGAGCTGAATTTTGTCATGCGGTAATGATTTGGATAGGAAAGAGTGCCAAAAAATTTGTAGGGCAATCAAGAATATATAAATAACACTTCCTTCATAAAGTGTTGTTGTGAACATAATAGGAAAATGAATATTGTTGAATTAGTTTTGAACTAGGCAAGGAAGGATTTTTACATATTTGATGAAGATATGACCCAAAGAATTTATGAGATTTTTTTAGGAATTTTGGGAATGATAGAAATATAGGTTGCTTCACAACCTAGGGCAAAAACTGCCACATGGACATGACACATAGGCAAAACTGATGAGATGGCGCCTAGTCATCACAACCCACCACAATCTACAAGGCTATGACCATCTATATTGGTCATTAACAACTAGAAATAAGGCAGCGGACTAGCACTGTTTGCTTTGTGACCATTTCGTGTAAGGAAATTACGACCTTTCTGACCAAAATGGTCGCAATGGTTTAGGGTTTGAAGCCCCCTGAACAGCTTTTGACCAATTGGTCTAAAATGGTCATAAATTTATGACCAATTCTTCGAGGGTCACTGACAGAAGGTCATAAGTTGACATATTTCTTGTAGTGATGGCGTATATGGTGTAATGGCACGTGAGGGACGCCTCTTGAGAAGGTAGGTGGCGGTATGAAGGGCTTCCACCCAAAAGGGAGGAGTTAAGTTGGCTTGGAGAAGGAGAGTACGCACGATATCATTAGTTGTACGAATAAGGCGTTCCGCTTTGCCATTTTGAGGGGAAGTGTGTGGGCAAGAAAACCGATAGACCATGCCATTGGAGGAGAAAAATGAGCGAAGAGAGGTGTTGATAAATTCGCCGCCATTGTCACATTGCATACTTTTGATGATCACATGAAATTGAGTGTGAATAAAGGTAAAGAAACGTTGTAGGACAGTAGAGGTATCGGATTTTTGACGCAAAGGAAATGTCCAAAAGTAATGTGTGTAGTCATCCAAGATAACAAGATAGTATTGAAACCCGGAAAAACTTACAATGGGGGAGGTCCATAAATCACAATGAATTAAATCGAAGGGAGCGAAGGTTTTGCTATGTGGAAATGGGGAGCCTTATTACAATCACTAAGAAAATCACGAGAAATAGTAGAAAGAGTATGAGCACCGAGGTGCCCGAGACGACGATGCCACAAATCCGAGGTGGTGGTGGTGAGGAGTGTGGACGCCCGTGCTGGTTTATTGCCAATGAAGGGGTAGAGGTCGCCGGTGCTAGCGGAGATCATGAGAACTTCTCGAGTGCGAAGATCCTTCACAAGAAAACCACACGGAAAAAATTCAACGGAACATGAGTTATCTTTGGTAAATTTGCGTACAGAAATAAGGCTAGTAACTACATGTGGAGAGACAAGAATGTCCGTGAGGCGAAATTTGTGAGGGTGGAGTGTGGTGGAGCCGGTGGCCGTGACGGGGAGATGTTGTCCATTGCCAACAAGTATGCTCGAAGGAACATGCGTTAATGAATGACTAGACGAGGTTAAGATACCTTGGCTGCCGGTCACGTGCGAAGAGGCACCACTGTCCAAGTACCACTCGGGGGCTGGTTGG
>NW_021211396.1:0-1906 GCF_002162155.2 Triticum dicoccoides | reverse complement strand
AGTTTTTTACGTAACCCTCTCTACTGTTTTGCACATGCAATGCGGGTGAAATGATTATACCTTGCCAAGTTTCAACCTTTTCAGAGTTCATTTTGTAGTGCTTTTCACTTTCGCGGTGATTAATTTAGCTGTGAAAACAAATCAGTAAATGCATCAAAAATAGCAAATTATGTCAGAAAGGGTTGAAAGTTGATGACGTTGATTTGAATTGTGCATCTGAATGCAAAAAAACTCCGGAGTTGTACTAAGTTATTAAAATATTGAATACCGGTGTAACAGATGAGTTTTCGTCCGAAACCATGATACTTCCTAAGAGATTGTCCAGTTTGTACATGAAGTGCATCTAGTTTTTGCCGTAACCCTCTCTACTTTTTTGCACATGCAGTGCGGGTGAAATGATGATACATTGCCAAGTTTCAACCTTTTCAGAGTTCATTTGTAGTGCTTTTCACTTTGCGGTGATTTAGCTCTGAAAACAAATCAGTAAATGCACAAAAAATAGCAAATTATGTCAGAAAGGGTTGAAAGTTGATGACGTGGATTTGAATTGTACATCTCAACGCAAAAAAATTCCGGACTTGTAATATGTTGTTAAAATATTGAATACCCGGTGTAACAGATGAGTTTTCGTCTGAAACCCTGATACTTCCTAAGAGACTGTCCAGTTTGTACACGAAGTGCATCCAGTTTTTGCCGTAACCCTCTCTACTTTTTTGCACATGCTATGCGGGTGAAATGATGATACCTTCCGAAGTTTCAACCTTTTCAGAGTTCATTTTGTAGTGTTTTTCACTTTCATGGTGATTTAGCTCTGAAAACAAATCAGTAAATGCATCGAAAAGAGCAAATTATGTCAGAAATGGTTGAAAGTTGATGACTTGGATTTGAATTGTGCATCTCAACGCAAAAAAAGTTCGGAGTTGTAATAAGTTATTAAAATATTAAATAGCCCGTGTAACAGATGAGTTTTCGTCCGAAACCCTGATACTTCCTAAGAGATTGTCCAGTTTGTACACGAAGTGCATACGGTTTTTGCCGTAACCCTCTCTACTTTTTTGCACATGCAATGCAGGTGCAATAATGATACCTTGCCAAGTTTCGACCTTTTGAGAGTTCATTTTGTAGTGCTTTTCACTTTCACGGTGATTAATTTAGCTCTGAAAACAAATCAGTAAATGCATCGAAAATAGGAAATTATGTCAGAAAGGGTTGAAAGTTCATGACGTTGATTTGAATTGTGCATCTGAACGCAATAAAGTCCGAAGTTGTACTAAGTTATTAAAATATTGAATACTGGTGTAACAGATGAGTTTTCGTCCGAAACCCTGATACTTCCTAAGAGATTGTCAAGTTTGTACACGAAGTGCATCCAGTTTTTGCCGTAACACTCTCTACCTTTTTGCACATGCAATGCGGGTGGAATGATGATACCTTGCCAGGTTTCAACGTTTTTAGAGTTCATTTTGTAGTGCTTTTCACTTTCACGGTGATTTAGCTCTGAAAACAAATCAGTAAATGCATCAAAAATAGCAAATTATGTCAGAAAGGGTTGAAAGTTGATGACATGGATTTGAATTGTACATCTGAACGCAAAAAAACTATGGAGTTCTACTAAGTTATTAAAATATTAAATAGCCGGTGTAACAGATGAGTTTTCGTATGAAACCCTGATACTTCCTAAGAGATTGTCTAGTTTGTATACGAAGTGCACCCAGTTTTTGCCGAAACCCTCTCTACTTTTTTACACATGCTATGCGGGTGAAATGATGATACCTTGCCAAGTTTCAACCTTTTTAGAGTTCATTTTATAGTGCTTTTCACTTTCACGGTGATTTAGCTCTGAAAACAAATAAGTAAATGTATCGAAAAGAGCAAATTATGTAAGAAAGGGTTAAAAGTTGATGAC
>NW_021211395.1:0-1303 GCF_002162155.2 Triticum dicoccoides | reverse complement strand
TTCTTCAAAATTTTGTCAAGGTATGTGCTTTGTGAAAGTCCAATTAAGCGTCTTGATCTATCTCTATAGATCTTAATGCCTAATATGTAAGCAGCTTCACCGAGGTCTTTCATTGAAAAACTTTTATTCAAGTATCCCTTTATGCTATCCAGAAATTCTATATCATTTCCAATTAGTAATATGTCATCCACATATAATATCAGAAATGCTACAGAGCTCCCACTCACTTTCTTGTAAATACAGGCTTCTCCGAAAGTCTGTATAAAACCAAATGCTTTGATCACACTATCAAAACGTTTATTCCAACTCCGAGAGGCTTGCACCAGTCCATAAATGGATCGCTGGAGCTTGCACACTTTGTTAGCTTCCTTTGGATCGACAAAACCTTCTGGTTGCATCATATACAACTCTTCTTCTAGAAATCCATTCAGGAATGCAGTTTTGACATCCATCTGCCAAATTTCATAATCATAAAATGCGGCAATTGCTAACATGATTCGGACGGACTTAAGCATCGCTACGGGTGAGAAGGTCTCATCGTAGTCAATCCCTTGAACTTGCCGAAAACCTTTTGCGACAAGTCGAGCTTTGTAGACAGTAACATTACCATCAGCGTCAGTCTTCTTCTTAAAGATCCATTTATTCTCAATTGCTTGCCGATCATCGGGCAAGTCAACCAAAGTCCATACTTTGTTCTCATACATGGATCCCATCTCAGATTTCATGGCTTCAAGCCACTTTGCGGAATCTGGGCTCACCATCGCTTCTTCATAGTTCGTAGGTTCATCATGATCTAGTAGCATGACCTCCAGAACAGGATTACCGTACCACTCTGGTGCGGATATTACTCTGGTTGATCTACGAGGTTCAGTAGTATCTTGATCTGAAGTTTCATGATCATTATCATTGGCTTCCTCACTAACTGGTGTAGGTGTCACTGAAACAGTTTTCTGTGATGAACTACTTTCCAGTAAAGGAGCAGGTACAGTTACCTCGTCAAGTTCTACTTTCCTCCCACTCACTTCTTTCGAGAGAAACTCCTTCTCTAGAAATGATCCATTCTTAGCAACGAATGTCTTGCCTTCGGATCTGTGATAGAAGGTGTACCCAACAGTTTCCTTTGGGTATCCTATGAAGACACATTTCTCCGATTTGGGTTCGAGCTTATCAGGTTGAAGCTTTTTCACATAAGCATCGCAGCCCCAAACTTTAAGAAATGACAACTTTGGTTTCTTGCCAAACCACAGTTCATAAGGCGTCGTCTCAACGGATTTTGATGGTGCCCTATTTAACGTGAATGCGG
>NW_021211394.1:0-548 GCF_002162155.2 Triticum dicoccoides | reverse complement strand
GGGACCAATGGCCTGTGCTGCCCCACGCCCAAAAGTTTAGCCCACATCGCTAGCTGAAGGGCGCCGGCACTAGTTTATAAGCGCTGGTGTGCCTCCCCATTCGAGCTCCTCTCTAATGCAGGCTTTCGGGCCTAAACTTGCTACTGCCTGTGGGCCTATTGGGCCTTCTACGGGCCTGAATCCTGGCCCATGTAGGCTTTCTAGTCGTATTCAGGCCGTGGAGGCCCAGTAGGAGGCATTTTTTGGTTTTTTCTTTTTTATTTCTATATTTTTTTGGTTTTTTATTTTTTTATTTCTACTTAAAACTAAATACTTACAGTTATTTAGTGATTTCTTTTTGCTTTTAGGTCACAAAAATTATAAACTTTCTGTTAGTGCCATTAGTTTTAACTTTTAAATAGTTTAAATTTGAATTTTTAAAAATTTGTGTGAATCACTAGTTTATGAATAACTTTACTATAAAAATAGATTTTTTTTCTATTTATTTTTTATTCTACTTACAACTAAATACTTACAGTTTTTTAGTGATTTTTTTTTGCTTTTAGGTC
>NW_021211393.1:0-1165 GCF_002162155.2 Triticum dicoccoides | reverse complement strand
GAAGGGACAGACACAGGAACAAAGAAGGACACATGCCGGCCAGCCTAAGTGTTCCAGAGCAGTAGCAAGCTACCATGGCTCAGCGGTAACACTAGGAGACATTTCCCGGTAAGAGAGGCTACTGAAGATAAACAACTAGATAGTCAGATCCCACACATACCAAGCATTTCAATCATACACACAATATGCTCGATATGTGCAAATACAACGAAGCATCACAACATGACTCTACGACACAAGTACTTTATTTAAGGCTCAGGGAGCCATACATAACATACACAAAGGTACGGGTCTCACGACCCAACATACAAGTCATACAGTCATACAAACCAGCAGCGGAAGTAACTTGTCTGAGTACAGACAACTAGTAAAATAAAAGAGGCTTGGAAAGCCTAACTATACTACGTGGTCCTTCACAAGCTCAGGGTCACCACCTGGGTCTTTAGCCTACTCGTTGATGTCAATGTCTACGTAGAACCCATCAGAAGGGGTTGCAGCGTCTTCTGTAAAAATGTAAATTATAGCAACATGAGTACAAAGGTACTCAGCAAGACTTACATCAGATCCTACATACATGCATATTATCAAGAAGGGTTGGTGGAGTTATTGCAGCAAGCCAGCTTTGACTCTTGGCTAGACTATCCTACGATACTCCAACTTGAGATGGTTTTGCGCACACGAGTCCACTACTCACCAATTCAATACACTACCGAGGATCCACCTCCGTCTTCCTATGGAAGAGCCATCCTCGGCACTCACACTTATCTTGAGGCTTTTAACAGTTTCCATTTACTTGTCTATGAACTGTATAGGCAACCAAGTAGTCCTTTACCGTGGACGCGGCTATTCGAATAGATTATGATAACCCTGCAGGGGTGTACTTCTTCATACATGTTTC
Organism: Triticum dicoccoides; assembly: GCF_002162155.2. Lineage (NCBI taxonomy): Eukaryota > Viridiplantae > Streptophyta > Magnoliopsida > Poales > Poaceae > Triticum > Triticum dicoccoides. The sequence goes on along the minus strand of NW_021211393.1, from coordinate 267 downwards.
CACCACTTAGCGTCTGCACACGACATGTGCTCGGCAGACTTCAAGCGAAAGCCGACGTGGGTGTAGACCACGACCTACCTAAACACTTAAGCCTCTAGTCCAGGTTTATCGCCTATTCAGGTTCCATCCACAGGGAGTCCGGCCGAGGTTTCCCATACGGCCCCGAACGATGTGAACAGGGTTCCCGAGATACCTAACGGGTATTCGGTACACCGTGCCACGTACCTACCGCATCACAGCCCACCCCTACGGTCAGCGCTGTCCACG
>NW_021211392.1:0-578 GCF_002162155.2 Triticum dicoccoides | reverse complement strand
CATATATAGATGAAACATTAAACACTTACTAGTTCTATTAATTCAACTAAATAAACTAGTTCTATTAATTCAACTAAGCATTTACTAAAAATAAACTAGTTCTATTAATTTCTTACTAAAATAAAGTAGGTAGTTCTATATAGTAATATTTTGATTAGATCATCAAATCTCATATACCTAAATTTTCTTACTAAAAATAAACTTGTTCTATTAATTTTCATACTAAAAATAAACTAGTTATATTAATTCAACTAGTTCAAATCTCATATATATACCTAATTAATATCTAGCTATACTAATTCAACTAGTTCAACTTGTTCTAATTCATGTAAAATATATTTGACATTAATATTTAACATCTTTTTCATATAATTCATCTAACATTAACATTCTAACATTATTATCTACGTAATTTATCTAACATTAATCTAAACAACAGAAAATAGAAAATAAGTAAAAACAATGTGTGTGTATGTGTGTGTGTACGAGCGGGGGGCGGCGGCGTACGGGCGGCGATGGGCGACGACGGAGACGGGCAGCGGGCGAGAGGCGGCGGCGACGGGCGCGGCGGGGGCGAC
>NW_021211391.1:0-1052 GCF_002162155.2 Triticum dicoccoides | reverse complement strand
TGCCAGCTCAATCACACTAATTGTTGAGTTGAGGTATTCTATTGCCTTGACATTATGTTGGAGTTACTATTATGACCCTAGGTGTCTCAGGGGATCATCTAGTAGTCTAGCCATGATTTATGTTCCAGTGTGATGACTCTGGCCGTCATTATCGAAAGCATCCCGTGATGCCATTTAGTAGTAGGTATTCTATCCCTGGGTTTTGAACCCGAGATTCACCCTACTTGCTTCATGTTGATAGTTTTGCTCGTTCCTTTAGGTTATTAGTAACCTTTGCATTAGTCCTCGATGTTCGTGGTATTCCTTTCTTCCAAATACTATGAACCGCTTATGGCAGATGTTCCTCGCTGATCGAAAGATCACAATCAGAGTGCTCTCGATGGGTTCTCAATTCTACATTGTGACTCTGCCAGTTCTACCTTTCTGCATGGGTTATCCGGAAGAAATATGTGGAATTCGTTCGACATGCTAAACCATGCATCCACAACTCAGAAAATCGCATGTTCCTTTGAGTTGTCCCTCTTTAGTTGTCTTCTGACCCTCATCTATCAATTGATAGTCAAGAGTATGCGTGCATTCGTTCGTCGATGCCTATTACTCTTGTGGTCCGTCAAGCCATTCTATCACAGAATGACTAGGAGAAACAAACTCCAGAATCTCATCCATATCTAGGATTGGGTCAAAGCAATTGTATTCCGCAGATCAAAATGCCAATCCAGCTTCTGGTCTGCTCTACCCTGAAGTATTACCTTCTTTATGACAGGAATTTCATGAGAATTGCACCACCTTTTGTGAATTCTTGACATAGTGATACTTCTCGCCATCCTTTTTCATTCCTCGGTTCCGTGTTGTTGCAGCCGGAGTGCCGACAAGTGAATCATGGTGTGTGAAATCAATACTCCCAGCAACCTCGTTGCTTGGTAGCTAAAGGATAATAATTTCATTCTTAGCGTGTTGGTTTTTGAATCATCCTTCTAAGACTGATCGTGCTACCTAGTCCTTATTTCGGTGCACCCTTCGATTGATGAGTTAGGATCTTGTCAAGTCCTCAC
>NW_021211390.1:0-1180 GCF_002162155.2 Triticum dicoccoides | reverse complement strand
GATCGGCTTTCCTCCCCTTCCTCATCCTCTTTGGAGGAAGAGCGGGCCTCGGAGTCTTCGGATACTATGTCCTAAGTACCTTGGCGATGAAGGCCGCCCCTGGTCTCTTTGGCCTCTTTCTCGGCTTTCTTCTTCGGCGCCTTGTAAGGCACCGGGACCAGCTGTAACGCCCCGGATTCGATGCGCCAGGTGTCCGCCAGTTATTCGCCGTCGTTGCCATGTCATTTTCTTGCGTGTTGCATTTTATCATGGCATCATATGCATTGCATTGCATGCGTGTTCGTCTCATGCATCCGAGCATTTTCCCCGTTGTCCGTTTTGCAATCCAACACTCCTATGTCACCCGACGCCCCCTTTTGCCTCTTTTCATGTGCGGATGTTAAACTTTCTCGGAATGGCCCGACGTTTGCCAAGCGGCCTTGGTATAGCACCGGTAGACCGCCTGTCAAGTTTCATGCCATTTGGAGTTCGTTTGATACTCCAACAATTAACTAAGGACCGAAAAGGCCTCGTGTGTGTTGCAGCCCAACACCCCTCCAAACTGGCCCAAAACCCATCCTAACCCCCTCCATGCTCTCGGTCGTTCGATCACGATCGTGTGGGAGAAAACCGCACCTTATTTGGAGTCTCCTAGCTCCCTCTATCTATAAATATGCCCTCTCCCCCGAAATTCGCGCACGAAATCCACCCCTAACCCTAAAAACCTCCCTCCACGCCGCCGGACATGTCCGCCGACGACCGGACACGTCCGCCGCCGCCCCCCACGCCCAATCCGCCGCCGCCACCTGTCCTCGCGCCGCCTACGTCCACCGCGGCCCGCCCAGGCCCGGGGCAGGCCCGCCCGAGCCCACCGGGGCCCGAGCCGCCCCGAGCGCGCTCCCCGCCGCCGATCGCTGTCCCGCCGCCGCCGGAGCTCGCCGGCTCCGCCGCGCCACCTCCCGCCGACCTCGCCACCCCCGGTCGCCGCCCCTCCGCCCGCCAACCGTCGCCGAGTTGCCCTGCCGCCCTTCGCCGGCCCGCCTCCGTGCCGCCCGGCCGGTTCCAGCCCGGCGCCCGCGCGCCGCCCGCGCCCCTCCTCCGGTCGCCGCCTCCGCCTTCCGCCGCCATGCGCCTCCGGTCTCCCACGCCGGAGCGTCGCCCGCACCTCGCCGCCGCGCCTCGCCGGCGTGCCTCCCGCGCC
>NW_021211389.1:0-1011 GCF_002162155.2 Triticum dicoccoides | reverse complement strand
TTCCACATTCTTCCTTCTTTACAATTCTGCATTACATCTTTAAAATCAGCATCATGCACATATTGATCTTTGATGGTCTCCAAACCAAATATTTTGAAGTCAAGTTGTGAAAGCATAGTATAGCGACGAGACAATGCATCAGCAATAACATTTTCTTTTCCCTTCTTGTGTTTAATGACATAAGGGAAAGTCTCAATGAATTCAACCCATTTAGCATGTCTACGATTCAGTTTAGCTTGACTTTTAATATGTTTCAAAGATTCATGATCAGAATGTATAACAAACTCTTTGGGCCATAAATAATGTTGCCATGTTTCTAAAGTCCGAACAAGAGCATATAATTCTTTATCATAAGTAGAATAATTCAGACTAGGCCCACTCAATTTTTCAGAAAAGTATGCAACAGGTTTGCCATCTTGTAATAACACACCTCCTAATCCAATTCCACTAGATTCACATTCAAGCTCAAAAGTCTTATTAAAATCAGGAAGTTGGAGTAAAGGAGCATGTGTCAACTTATCTTTCAATACCGTGAAGGCTTCTTCCTGTGCGGTACCCCAAACAAAAGGCACATCCTTCTTTGTAAGCTCGTTGAGAGGTGCAGCAATTGTGCTGAAATCTCTCACAAAACGCCTATAGAATCCAGCGAGGCCAAGAAAACTCCTCACTTGTGTGACCGTTTTGGGCTGCGGCCAACTCTCAATAGCTTCAATCTTGGCTTTGTCAACTTCAATTCCCTGTGGAGTAACAACATAGCCAAGAAAAGATACTCGGTCGGTGCAAAAGGTGCACTTCCCAAGGTTACCAAACAAACGTGCATCACGTAGAGCAATAAAAACAGCACGTAAATGTTCCAAATGTTCTTCCAAAGATCTGCTATAAATCAGTATGTCATCAAAGTAAACTACCACAAATCGTCCAATGAAAGCACGTAAAACTTCGTTCATTAATCTCATGAAAGTACTAGGTGCATTAGTTAACCCAAAAGGCATGACTAACCACTCATATAAT
>NW_021211388.1:0-1510 GCF_002162155.2 Triticum dicoccoides | reverse complement strand
AGGAGTTTTCTTGGCCTCGCTGGATTCTATAGGCGTTTTGTGAGAGATTTCAGCACCATTGCTGCACCTCTCAATGAGCTTACAAAGAAAGATGTGCCTTTTCTTTGGGGTACTGCACAGGAAGAAGCCTTCACGGTATTGAAAGATAAGTTGACACATGCTCCTTTACTCCAACTTCCTGATTTTAATAAGACTTTTGAGCTTGAATGTGATGCTAGTGGAATTGGATTAGGAGGTGTGTTATTACAAGATGGCAAACCTGTTGCATATTTTTCTGAAAAATTGAGTGGGCCTAGTCTGAATTATTCTACTTATGATAAAGAATTATATGCTCTTGTTCGGACTTTAGAAACATGGCAACATTATTTATGGCCCAAAGAATTTGTTATACATTCTGATCATGAATCTTTGAAACATATTAAAAGTGAAGCTAAACTGAATCGTAGACATGCTAAATGGGTTGAATTCATTGAGACTTTCCCTTATGTCATTAAACACAAGAAGGGAAAAGAAAATGTTATTGCTGATGCATTGTCTCGTCGCTATGCTATGCTTTCACAACTTGACTTCAAAATATTTGGTTTGGAGACCATCAAAGATCAATATGTGCATGATGCTGATTTTAAAGATGTAATGCAGAATTGTAAAGAAGGAAGAATGTGGAACAAGTTTGTTGTTAACGATGGATTTGTGTTTCGTGCTAACAAGCTATGCATTCCAGCTAGCTCCGTTCGTCTTTTGTTGTTGCAGGAGGCGCATGGAGGAGGATTATTGGGACACTTTGGCGCGAAGAAGACGGAGGACGTACTTGCTACACATTTCTTTTGGCCAAAGATGAGACGGGATGTTGAGCGTTTTATTGCTCGCTGCACTACATGTCAAAAAGCTAAGTCACGACTCAATCCTCATGGTTTATATATGCCGTTGCCTGTACCTAGTGTTCCTTGGGAGGATATATCTATGGACTTTGTTTTAGGTTTACCTCGAACAAAGAAGGGGAGGGATAGCATATTTGTTGTCGTGGATAGATTCTCGAAAATGGCACACTTTGTACCATGTCATAAAAGCGATGATGCTGTTCATGTTGCTGATTTGTTCTTTCGTGAAATTATTCGCTTGCATGGTGTGCCAAATACTATTGTTTCAGATCGTGATACTAAATTTCTTAGCCACTTTTGGAGATGTTTATGGGCTAAGTTGGGGACTAAACTGCTTTTTAGTACTACTTGTCACCCCCAAACTGATGGACAAACTGAAGTAGTCAATAGAACGTTGTCTACTATGCTTAGGGCTGTTTTGAAGAATAATAAGAAAATGTGGGAGGAATGCTTGCCTCATATTGAATTTGCTTATAATCGTTCATTGCATTCTACTACTAAGATGTGCCCTTTTGAAGTTGTGTATGGTTTCCTACCTCATGCACCTATTGATTTGTTGCCTCTTCCATCTTCAGAGAAGGTTAATTTTGATGCTAAACAACGTGCTGAATTGATTTTAAAAATGCATGAGT
>NW_021211387.1:0-978 GCF_002162155.2 Triticum dicoccoides | reverse complement strand
ATGCAACCAGAAGGTTTTGTCGATCCAAAGGGAGCTAACAAAGTGTGCAAGCTCCAGCGATCCATTTATGGACTGGTGCAAGCCTCTCGGAGTTGGAATAAACGTTTTGATAGTGTGATCAAAGCATTTGGTTTTATACAGACTTTTGGAGAAGCCTGTATTTACAAGAAAGTGAGTGGGAGCTCTGTAGCATTTCTGATATTATATGTGGATGACATATTACTGATTGGAAATGATATAGAATTTCTGGATAGCATAAAGGGATACTTGAATAAAAGTTTTTCAATGAAAGACCTCGGTGAAGCTGCTTACATATTAGGCATTAAGATCTATAGAGACAGATCAAGATGCTTAATTGGACTTTCACAAAGCACATACCTTGACAAAATTTTGAAGAAATTCAAAATGGATCAAGCAAAGAAATGGTTCTTGCCTGTGTTACAAGGTGTGAAATTGATTAAGACTCAATGCCCGACCACTGCAGAAGATAGAGAGAATATGAAAGATGTTCCCTATGCATCAGCCATAGGCTCTATCATGTATGCAATGCTGTGTACCAGACCTGATGTGTGCCTTGCTATAAGTTTAGCAGGGAGGTACCAAAGTAATCCAGGAATGGATCACTGGACAGCGGTCAAGAACATCCTGAAATACCTGAAAAGGACTAAGGATATGTTTCTCGTATATGGAAGTGACAAAGAGCTCATCGTAAAAGGTTACGTTGATGCAAGCTTTGACACTGATCCGGACGATTCTAAATCGCAAACCGGATACGTGTTTACATTAAACGGTGGAGCTGTCAGTTGGTGCAGTTCTAAACAAAGTGTCGTAGCGGGATCTACATGTGAAGCGGAATACATAGCTGCTTCGGAAGCAGCAAATGAAGGAGTCTGGATGAAGGAGTTCATATCCGATCTAGGTGTCATACCTAGTGCATCGGGTCCAATGAAAATCTTTTGTGACAATACTGGTGCAATT
>NW_021211386.1:0-1559 GCF_002162155.2 Triticum dicoccoides | reverse complement strand
AGATCCCGCTGATGGTTATTGACTGAGAGCGTCTCGGTCATGTCTGCATGTCTCCCGAACCCGTAGGGTCTACACACTTAAGGTTCGGTGACGCTAGGGTTATGAAGATATGGATATGTAGAAACCCGAATGTTGTTCGGAGTCCCGGATGAGATCCCGGACGTCACGAGGAGTTCCGGAATGGTCCGGAGGTAAAGAATTATATATAGGAAGTGCTATTTCGGGCATCGGGACAAGTTTCGGGGTTATCGGTATTGTACCGGGACCACCGGAAGGGTCCCGGGGGTCCACCGGGTGGGGCCACCTGTCCCGGGGGGCCACATGGGCTGTAGGGGGTGCACCTTGGCCATCATGGGCCAAGGGCACCAGCCCCTATAGGCCCATGCGCCTAGGGTTTCCCCCTAGGAGGAGTCCTAGTGGTGGAAGGCACCCCTAGGTGCCTTGGGGGGGGAGGGAAACCTCCCCTAGGCCGCCGCCCCCCCTAGTAGATCTCATCTACTAGGGCCGGCGCCCCCCCTTGGCACCCCTATATATAGTGGGGGAGAGGAGGGACTTCATACACCAGCCCCTGGCGCCTCCACCTCCCCCGTTACGTCTCTCCCTCGTAGTCTCGGCGAAGCCCTGCTGCTGTGACGCCCTGCATCCACCACCACGCCGTCGTGCTACTGGATCTTCATCAACCTCTCCTTCCCCCTTGCTGGATCAAGAAGGAGGAGACGTCTCCCGTCCCGTATGTGTGTTGAACGCGGAGGTGCCGTCCGTTCGGCGCTGGTCATCGGTGATTTGGATCACGTCGAGTACGACTACATCATCACCTTGCAAGCTTCCGCACGCGATCTACAAGTGGTATGTAGATGCAAACTCTCTCCCTAGACTCGTTGCTTAGATGAACTCATAGATGGATCTTGGTGAAACCATAGGAAAATTTTTAATTTTCTGCAACGTTCCCCAACAGTGGCATCATGAGCTAGGTCTATGCGTAGTTCTCTTTGCACGAGTAGAACACAACTTTGTTGTGGGCGTGGATTTTGTCATCTTACTTGCCTCTACTAGTCTTTTCTTGCTCAACGGTATTGTGGGATGAAGTGCCCCGGACCAACCTTACACGTACTCTTACGTGAGACCGGTTCCACCGACTGACATGCACAAGTTGCATAAGGTGGCTGGCGGGTGTCTGTCTCTCCCACCTTAGTTGGAGCGGAATCGATGAACAGGGCCCTTATGAAGGGTAAATAGAAGTTGACAAAATCACGTTGTGGTGATTCGTAGGTAAGAAAACGTTCTTTCTAGAACCCAATTGCAGCCACGTAAAAGATGCAACAACAATTAGAGGACGTCTAACTTGTTTTTGCAGCGATTGATCATGTGATGTGATATGGCCAGAAGTTGTGATGAATGATGAATTGTGATGTATGAGATCATGTTCTTTGTAATAGGATTCACGACTTGCATGTCGATGAGTATGACAACCGGCAGGAGCCATAGGAGTTGTCATTATTTTTTGTATGACCTGCGTGTCATTGAATAACGTCATGTAAACTACTTTACTTTATTGCTAA
>NW_021211385.1:0-636 GCF_002162155.2 Triticum dicoccoides | reverse complement strand
AGGGGGGCATTGGTCACGGTTGGTGCCACGAACCGTGACCAATGCCCCCTTTAGTCCCGGTTGGTGCCACTAACCGGGACCAATGGCCTTGTGCTGCCCCGCGTCAAAAGTTTAGTACTACCTCGCTAGCTGAGAGAGCTCAAGAGTGGTTTATAAGCGCTGCTGCGCCCACCCTCCCGAGCTCCTCTCAACTGCAGGCTTTCGGGCCTAATCTGTCACTGCAATGCCTGTGGGCCTACTGGACCTGCTGCGGGCCTGAATCCTGGTCCATAGTAGGGTTTCTAGTCGTATTCAGCCCGTGGTGGCCCAATAGGTGGCATTTTTTTGTTTTTTGTTGCTTTATTTATTTTCTTTTGTTTTTTGCTTTATTTTTTAATTCTTTATGCTTTTAGTTTTAGAAAAATTATAAACTTTTTGTTAATGCCATTAGTTTTCAAATTTGAAAACACTTTTTTAGTTTTTTTTTGTTTTCTTTGTTGCTTTATTTATTTTATTTTGTGATTAACTTTACTATAAAAATAGTTTTTTCCTGTTTTTTGATTTGTTTTTTTGCATTATTTATTTTCTTTTGTTTTTTGCTTTAATTTTTAATTCTGTTTGCTTTTAGGTTAGCAAAATTATAAACTTTCTGTTGTG
>NW_021211384.1:0-978 GCF_002162155.2 Triticum dicoccoides | reverse complement strand
CACCCCATGGTTCGTCAATCGTGGAAATCACTCCAGGACCACAAAACAGTGAGTAATAGTCCATGAAACGGGCCAGTATCAGCCAAAACTACGAGTGTTGATGACCGACACGTAAACGCACCCCGGGGTTCGTTAGTCGTGGAAATCACTCCAGGACCCGAAAACGGTGAGTAATAGTCCAGGAAACGGACCAGAATTGGCAAAATTTGTGAGTGTTGACGACTGACCAGTAAACGCACCCCAGGGTTCGACAACCATGGAAATCGCTTTGGGACCCCAAAACTGAGTAATAGTCCATGATACGGGTCAGCATGGACAAAAACCGTGTGTGTGGATGACCGACACGTAAGCGCACCTTGGGGTTCGACAATCATGGAAATCGGTTTGGGACCCCAAAACGGTGAGTAATAGTCCACGAAACATGTCAGAATCGACAAAAAGCGTGAGTGTTGATGATCGACACGTAACGCATCCCAGGGTTCGTTAATTGTGGAAATCACCCCTGGACCCCAAAACAGTGAGTAATAGTCCACAAAACAGGCCAGAATCAGCCAAAACTACGAGTGTTCATGACCGACACGTAATCGCACCTTGGGGTTCAACAACTATGAAAATCGCTTCGGGACCCCAAAACGGTGAGTAATAGTCCATGAAACGGGACAGAATTGGCCAATACTGTGAGTGTCGATGATGGACATGTAAATGCACCCCGAGGATCGTCAATCATGGAAATCGCTTTGGGACCCCAAAACGCTGAGTAATAGTGCACGAAGTGGACCAGAATCGGCCAAAATTGTGAGTGTTGATTACCGACACGTAAACGCACCCGGGGTTCGTTAAGCGTGGAAATCACTTCGGGACTCGAAAATGGTGAGTAATAGTCCAAGAGACGGACCAGAAGTGGCCAAATTTGTGAGTGTTGATGACTAACATGTAAACGCACCCCGGGGTTCGACAACCATCGTAATCGCTTCGAGA